>NC_064859.1:61004775-61074775 GCF_024139225.1 Suncus etruscus | reverse complement strand
CATGCAGATCTCCATCAAAGAAACTGCTGGGGCAAAACCCATCTTTGATGACTTGGGTCTTCAGAAAGGATTTAGAGGACTCAATGCAGGTCCTTGTAAAGTCACTACCTACAGTGTTTGTATTCATCCACTATCACCTGACTCTTTCACCAGTCAGGAGGGCAGACACAGTTGCACTGTGGGCAGCCATTTCTGGGAAAACCCCTGTCCCCAAATGTGAGTTGCTCTCAAAAGAACCTTTCCATGAGCTGCTCAACATTGTCAACATTGACTTGCTTCCTGGTGGGGCTGGGCAGGTGGAGATGGAAAAAGAAAAACATCAAATGAGACTTGTTCTTCTTTTTCCTCTTTGTGCAAATAAATTTACCCATCTCGAGGCCTTCAGATCATTATCTCATTAAACATTTACCAATTTTAGACAGTGAGATTGCCTACACTGTGGGTAGGATAATTCTTTGAAGCTGTCTGAAGCATCTAAATATAAGATTGAAGTCACCATTATTTATAATGCATTGGTGCCAGCTGCTCAAAATTTTAGTAGCAGTGCTGCTCAGATAATAGTACACAGCTCCAAAAAGCATAGCTATATGTTCATGCAGAAGCTCATTAACCTTCTCTGACAATCTCTAATGGAACTGATCAGCAAGGGATATTTTCTGTGTTGAAGATAGGAGCATGCAGATAAAGAAGAGAGGGGAAAGGATTAGGGAATGGGATGATTTTTCTGTGAAAATACTGGAAGGCAGCCAGATCTTGCCTCTGGGGAGTGTTGGAGTAAGTGAGAACTGTTGAGCACATCTCTTCCCAGCTCTGGGCACAAGTGACAACATGCCAGTGGTTTGGAATTATCTGCAGTGAGTGTATTTTTTATATCAGTACATTTTTTATATCAAAGATTGCAGATGCTGCAAGTCAGAAGTTTAAGGCTTTATTGATTTTGTTTTTTAGTTCAGGCTGTCAAATAGTCACCAGCACAGTACTGCTTTACCTTCAGTCCCAAATGGACTAGAATCATCTGGCCACTGACTTCAGGATGATTAAAGGAAGCAAGTGTGAACACGTGTCCCTGTAACTCAATCTTTAAAATAAACCCCTTGCTTCTTAGTGAGGCATTATAGACCCTGCCTCTTTTGCATCCTGACCCAATTTCCTATCACTTTTCCTACCTAATCCACAAAATTGTGCTCAAAACTTAGTCATCTTGAATAATTAGACAATAAATAGAACTACTTTCCACCTTTGGTCTAGGATCAGGGGTCTCAAACTCAATTTACCTGGGGGCCGCAGGAGGCAAAGTCGGGGTGATCCTTAAGTGCAAAGTCAATAGTAAGCTTTGAACATTGAGGGGTGTGACCCAAACAACTAAAACAAAACAAAACAAAAAAAGATTCCTCTAGGGCAGAGCCACAAAATGTTGTACGGAGGGCCACAAATGGCCCGCAGGCCCCAAGTTTGAGACTCCTTGCCTAGGTTGTTTAGACTCCCATTTTTTGTGTGATCATGAGCAAAGCTAGATAACATGCATTTCTAAAGTGTCTAAAGGAATCTAAAAACTAAGGCTTAGAAGATCCTCAGTGTGCCACGGAGGCAGAGATGAGCACGGGGATCTTTTATCTCTAGAACATTTGCTGGTTTCAAAGGCTGTAGTTGAGCTTAGGGCTCAAGATAGATCAAATAGTGTCCCAGGTTATGCCTGACAGGTTAGAAGAAGCCCTGAAGCTCGGGGTGGTGGGCAGTCCCCAGTAAAATCCTAGTTCTGGATCATCTTAGGTCTACTGAGATAAGTGCCCTTGGCCACTCTTCCCAGCAGAGAGGCACACATATCTCCTGGTAAACATAACATTTTTCAGATTCTCAAATGATACAGATTTGGTTCTGCAGTGTTCAGTAGTCAGAAATAATCGGGCTTTACAAAGAGCAGAGAGTGCAGTTAGAATAGAGAAGGGTTACTATGAAAGGGGCATGCATGGCATACTTCATTGACAGTAGTGTAAACCAAAAGAGAGAAAGATAGATAGATAGATAGATAGATAGATAGATAGATAGATAGATAGAGAGTGAGTAAGGGAGAGAAAAAGAGAGAGACAGAAGTAAATGCCTGCCTCAAAGGCAGGCAGGGAGGGGAGGGTGGGTAAGAAAGAAGAGGGCATCTGGGAAGGTGAGAGGGAACCTCTTGGCACTGGTGGTGGGAAATGTGGAAATGAGCACTGGTGAAGGTTGTTATACATAAATGTAACTCAATTATGAACAACTTTATCTGCGGATAAAAACTGTTGTATGAGGGGCTGGAGAGATAGCATGGAGGTAGGGCATTTGCTTTGCATGCAGAAGGATGGTGGTTCAAATCCCGGCATCCCATAGGGTCCCCCCAAGCCTGCCAGGAGCGATTTCTGAGCATAGAGCCAGGAGTAACCCCTGAGCACTGCCGGTGTGACCCCCCCCCAAAAAAAAAAAAAAACACAAACTATAGTATGAACAGCCTTGTAACCATGGTGTTTAAATAAAAATAATAATAATAATTTTAAAAAATAAGGATTTTTGCCAGATAACCTGTGTGCCAAAGGAAAACAGACAACAGAGGGAACCCAACAGGGTTTCTATTAGAGTGTTATCTAAATAGAGTCCCCTGTTTGGGATTTAAAAGAAAAGGGTGATAATTTGGCAGAGAATTAGAAACTGGAGATCCTGAATTGAAAAAACAGAGACACAATGAACAAAGTGGAGACACAGCTCCCATTTGTTGGACACTTCCTGGGTAGAAGGTGCCACATTTAACACCAGCCAGACACCAGCCATGAAGCCTCCTCATGCTGGTTCCATCTAGTATGCCCACCTAGCCGAGCCTAGCCTCCCAGCATGCAGACTTATTGTCCTGTTTCACTTTAAGAGCATCTTGTTCCTTTCTTCATTTAGAAGAGTGGGGACATAGCACCAAGAACTGAGAATACAGAGATTTCCTCTGGGAAAAATTCACAGGAACACCAACTGATTTTTGAGAAGATCGATCCATGAGTTGAACAGTGGTGATTAGGATAAGGAAAAGGAAGGAGAGTTTCTTCTCCCATTGCTTTCTCATCCCAAGCAAAGGGACTGAGGGTCTTTCTTGCAGATGGAATAGGAAAGCATGTTTAGAGTTCAGGGCTAGACTGTTTCAGTTCAGCCACTGTGTATTCTCAGCCTCTTCATCTGGGCTCAGGCTGACATCATGTGCATTATCTCAATTCTCATAGCAACCTAGGACAAGGCTTCTGTTATCACTTGTATGGCAGATAACACTAAGACCAAGAGTGCTCTGGCAACACTGCACATGGACCTCTAGCTGATTAATAACATTCCAGGCCAGGGTGGGGCTAACTTTATGTCCAAACTCTAGGGCTAAAGCCTAATAGGCCATTTCCTGGGCTCTGGGGGGTGGGGTTAAAGAACAAAGACCTGAGGTTGGAGGTTGGGATGGGGAAGAGAAAGGGGGATGGGGAAGGAACCCAGGGTTTCTACTGCCCAAGAAAAATCTGTCTCTGACCATGATATTCTTCAAAGAAGAGGATCAAACACTTTTGAAATTCAATTGTAACAATAAACACCCTCAAATAGTTAAAGCACTCCTTGGGAAAAGAAATATGGGAGGCATCACTTTCCCCAACTTTACACTGTATTACAAAGCAATAGTTTTCAAAATGGGATAGTATTAGACCCTCAAATCAGTGAAATAGGCTTGAGTACTCAGAGAATGTTCTCCAGACATACAATCACCTAATTTTTGATAAAGGAGCAAGAAATCCTAAATGGAACAGGGAAAGACTCTTCAACAAGTGGTGTTGGCACAACTGGCTAACCACTTTCAAAAAAGTAAACTTAGACCCCCAGCTAACATCATGTATGAAGGTAAAATTCAAATGGATTAAAGACCTTGATATCATACGTGAAACTTTCATAGGGTAAATAGAACAACATGTAGGTAAAACACTCCATGACATTGAGACTAATGGCATCTTCAAGGAGGAAACTGCACTCTCCAAACAAGTGGAAGCAGAGATAAACAGATGGGAATATATTAAGCTCAGAAGCTTCTGCACCTCAAAGGAAACAGTGCCCAGGATACAAGAGCCACCCACTGAGTGGGAGAAACTAATTACCCAATACTCATCAGATAAGGGGCTAATATCCGAAATATACAAGGCACTGACAGAACTTTACAAGAAAAAAAAAACAAAAAAACATCTAATCCCATCAAAAAACGGGGAGAAGAAATGAATAGACACTTTGATAAAGAAGAAATACAAATGGCCAAAACGCACCTGAAAAAAGGCTCCACATCACTAATCATCATGGAGATGCAAACACTATGAGGTACCATCTCACACCACAGAGATTGGCGCACATCACAAAGAAGGAAAACAAGCAGTGCTGGCGGGCATGTGGAGAGAAAGGAACTCTTATTCACTGCTGGTGGGAATGCCATCTAGTCCAACCTTTATGGAAAGCAATATGGAGATTCCTCCAAAAACTAGAAATTGAGCTCCCATATGATCCAGATATACCACTCCTAGTAATATACCCTAGGAACATAAAAATACAATACAAAAATCCCTTCCTCTCATCTATATTCATTGTCGTGCTATTTACAATAGCCAGACTCTGGAAACAACCAAGATTCCCTTCAACAGATGGATGGCTAAAGAAACTGTGGTATATATACACAATGAAATATTATGCAGCCATCAGGAGAGATGAAGTCATGAAATTTTTCTATACATGGATGTACATGGAATCTATTATGCTGAGTGAAATAAGTCAAAGGGAGAGAGATAGACACAGAATTGTGTCACTCATCTATGGGTTTTAAGAAAAATAAAAGACATTTTTGCAATAATCCTCAAAGACAAAGAGAGGGTTGGATGGTCCAGCTCACGACATGAAGCTCACCACAAAGAGTGGTGAGTGCAGTTAGAGAAATAACTACACTGAGAATTATCATAATAATGTGAATGAATGAGGAAAAGCCTGTATAGAGTACAGGCAGGGGTGGGGTGGGGAGGAGGGAGATTTGGAACATTGGTGGTGGGAAAGTTGCACTAGTGAAAGGGGGTGTTCTTTACATGACTGGAACCCAACTACAATCATATTTGTAATCAAGGTGTTTAAATAAAAATATTAATAAAAATAAAATAAAAGTGGGGTCCTAAAAAAAAAAGAAAACTGTCTCTGAATTTGGGTTGGGGACAGAGGATTAGCAAGAGTAAGCAGGGTAGATGGGGCCTTAATAGGGGCTTTTACAAGGCCCCCAGGAGCTCCTCTGTCTTGCCTCAGAATGTTCTTTTTTTTTTTCTGTCTTTGAGGATTATTTTGAGGCTAGAGAGATAAATAGGAGAAAGTTTATCACCATGAAGTCAAAATTGCCTTTCCTTTTAACATATCTAATGAGTAAATTATACTTGATAATTTATTAATGTCCCAGAAAATACAATTTCTACTCAGCCAATATTGCTGAGTTGACAGGTAACCAATAAGCTGATGGCTACCTGTCACCTCCTTTAATTAGTCATCAAGGAGAACAAAGGCAAATAAACAAAATGCTTCATTTTTGAGTGTGTTTCCTTCTCCCCTGCACTCCAGAGTGGGCCAAGGGTTACCTCAGCATCACACAGCTTGTAAAAACAGATCAAGGATATATCTTTGTGCCATTTTGACTTCACATGACATAGCCCCTATGAAGGACCCACTATCCTACCTACTCTTGCTATTCCCCTGTCCCCAACCCAAATTTAGAGACAGATTTCCCTGGGGCAGTTACTCTCAGTAACGTGACACATTATTTTGCAGAAATATTTTATTAGCTCTGAAAGAAGACTATTTTGGGGGGTTGGAAAATTTATGTTTAGTGTTCCTTTAAGTAAGATTTTATCTTTTATTGGACCCAAACTGGTTAATTAATGATGAAGTCAGTCTGATATAGACCAAAGATATCAGATAAGGGTGTTACTTCAGCTGGGCTCAGTTGAGATTCCTCAGTCAGAATGCCTTTGCTATTAACACGTTTGGTGACCTTAAACCTTAAAACTCTCCTATGTCTTTCTTGGAACTTTTTCACAACAATGATACGATGCAACAGAACGGCTGTGGAAAATTCTAGAATGACACAGTGGATACTTTTTCACTAGAATTGGGTATTTCTAAATATTGCAGACCTCTCAGACACTATACCATTTTTCTCTCCAGAAAAGGAGTGTGCTTACTCTGACTCCTTTTCTTCAATGTTGTAGGAAAGTTTATTAGTGGTCATTGTGGGACAGTTATCTCCCTCCCTCTATCCTTTTTGCCTGTATACCTTTCTTTCTTCCTCTATCTCTCACTCTCTCCTCTCCTTGTTCCCATCCTTGCACATCTGTGGGAAATATCCAACTTCACAACATGAGGTTGAAGGAGGAAGCAGGGGCAGACTTGAATGAATGAAGTGACAAGTGACTGAAAAGAATCCAAGTGTTCTGGTGCTGCCTTCAGCAGGTTTCCAAGATGATCTGCAGGAAAAGGAGCAGTGGTTCCAAAGCTCCAGAGCAGAGGCAAAGCTTAGTAAGGTTTTGTAAACTACCCATTGAATTTTTTAACGAAGTTGTACTGAAACACAAAGGATGCACCTTTCATTACGATTGTCCACTAGTGACATTAAAGGGTGATGATGAGCCAAGTAATCCCAATGCCACAATGTTTACTTGTTGGTCCTTCACAGAATGTTTGCCAATCCTAGCTCAGGAATCCTGCAAGCTCAGCCATCTTTCCAAGAACATAGTGACAGTCAACTTGGCTCTAACCTCAATGGGAGGCATGGGAGGCATGAGGGACATACATTGACATTTTGGTTCCAATCTGCCTTTCTAAAGTTCAGCCCACAGTGTCGGGGTTCAGTGGTCCTCAAACTATGGCCCGCGGGCCACATATTGTATTTGTATCTGTTTTGTTTCTTCATTGCAAAATAAGATATATGCAGTGTGCGTAAGAATTCGTTCATAAGTTTTGTTTTTACTATAGTCAGACCCTCCAGTGGTCTGAAGGACAGTGAACTGGCCCCCTGTTTAAAAAGTTTGAGGACCCCTGCGTGTAAGCAGAGCAGAGGGTTGGCTTTTCACCCTGCTCTTCTTCCCAGGACTTAGTGAAGGGGAAATGGAAATCTCAACTTTGGGGAAATTGCACAGGGCGAAAGGGGGCGGGGAAATGGGTTACAACACCCAATTGCGACACTCTGAAAGGGTTGAAAGTGACAACATTGGGGCTTCTGTTTTTGGAAATGTGAGGGATTTCCGTTTCTCAGAGAGGGACAGGGTGGCACGGGTTGGGGTGAGTGGCTCTTTTCTTTATAAGCTGCTCTTTGGGGCCTGCCATGGCAGTCTCTCTTGCCTTGCTGAGGGTCACAGGATGGACACCTTCAGGGGCCACAGTTACCTAATTGCTCTCCTCTTCTTCCTATTCCATTCAGAGACGACCACCTGCCACCCTATGGGGCAGAGAGACAGCAAGATGCAGGCCTTCAGGTAAGGTGGCCAGGGGGTAAGAAAGAAAGAAAGGGCTGAAGAAAGGCCGCTGCAACTTTGGGCCAGAAAGGGGTGCCTATTGTTGAAGGAAGTCAAGCAAGCATGGTGTAAAATGTTTACTAGCTGGGTCTTTACAAAATGACTGCTACATTTCACTCTGCTTTTCAGGCTTTACATTGTAAAATATCCCAGACTTTTACAGCACCACCAGAGCATTGCCTTACAGGCCTGGGATGCAGACAGCTCAGATACTACAGTCACATAGGTCCCAGCTGCTACCTACCACAGAGGCTTGCTGGGACTTGGGCTGAGCCAAAACAAAGATGCACAGAGGATATCAGTGATCAAAGTCTAGGGGAATGCACAGTTAATCACAGAGTGTTCTGTGAACTGCAAGATACAGGAAAACTGTTACAATTTTTCAAAACAGGGCCAGGGGCTTTGGGAGAGTAACTTTACCATAGTCAATGTAGTGACACTGACAGTTTACACTGTGTTTTGTGAACTTGATTACAGAAGTTTCTATGACATTGGTTACAGAATTTTTTCTAAATGTTCCTTCTGACACCTAAGGGCTAAAGTTATGGCCATGTCCTTTCACTTGGTGTCAGAGTTTCATGGACCTGTGGCTGCCAATCAGGGAATCTGTGCATGTATATGTGTGTATGAGTGCTGATATGTGAGTGCACATGTGCTTGTGTGAGCACATACATGTGCTTGTGTGCATATCCAGGCAAGTTCATCCCTTTTGTGGAGGTGGGACTGGTCATGCTTCTACAGGGTTCTGGTAAAGGATGTTTAGAATGACACTAGAAACTAAGAATAATTATAGAATGCCTACAACTATAGACACCACCTAATCACCCCTCGAGCCACATGGCCTGGTCAGTGGCCTTGGCAGCATTTCACAGAGGAGGACATGGGCTCAAATTCAAGTCCAGGGAGTGGGGCCACATCCCTGATGCTCTGCTCACCATCCTCAGCAGCTGCAAGCTACTCAGCCCAGGGATTTTACCCAAAATAGTGCCAGAAACAACCCCTGGCTGTTGAAGGGAGACTCTGAAGACAAGAGTCTATAGCTTGGAGTGAGTTACCTAAAGGAAATCTGTCTCTGCCATGCCTAACACTCTGCTTTGTTGGCCATTAATCTCCAATACTTCAAAACAAATATTTTAAGTTAATGGAAATAGAACAAAATTTAAAAAGTCTGAGGCTCAGTTGTGCCATATGAATGAGGGTGAGAGCCAAAGGTAATTGATAGCCACTATATTGGGGAAAAAAAGGAGAAAATATCTCTGTACAATGAGAATTCTACTCTATATGGCCTAATTTGGGAACTTGAAGATACAGGAGAAGTAAAGTGGGTTGGAAAGTGAGTGCACCACTTGTGGGATTGAGTCTGTCTATTAAACAGTGTAATTCTCCTTCTCCTCCTCCATGCCTTGGGTAGATCGGAAGGCCATGCCCCTGGCAGAAAGCTGGAGGTACATCCAACAAACACTGGGGAACACAGAAAGGGCTGAGCCTGGGCAAGACCCACAGCAGAATCTACTACAGCAGGGTGCTTTTGATTTTCAGAATATGGGACATAAATCAGAAGATCTTCTACATGAGGAATAACCAACTAGTTGCTGGATACTTGCAAGGACCCAATACTGATTTGGAAGGTAAGGAGTTACAGAAAAGCTGATGTGTGGGCACAGGATGGCTTTGCTGCTTTGTTCTGGGGCCTGCAGCATTATGACCTATCCCCTGAAATCTGAGGTTCAGTGTCCTCTTACCCTTTGCATCAGTGTGGCCAGGTTTGAAATTGGAGATGGCACATATAAGGACAACCTCAAGTTGGCTAGGAGAATTAAAGACTAGGATGGGAGACCACATATAGCACAATGGCCTCAGTCTACAGTGGGAGGGAAGGGGATCAGAACACAACATAGACAGACCACCAGCTACTCCCTGTACCTACCTGCTCCTTTTGTTCAAACCTTGACTCACACTGTGAAGATTGGAATATAGTTCTTCTTCATGATGCATTATTTAGCTATGTTATGGTTAGTGTTTGGGACAGGTTGGATAAACTTGGCATGCTTTACCCACTTGCTTCTTTTTTTTTGGGGGGGGGGGTTTGGGCCACACCTGGTGGCACTCAGGGGTTACTCCTGGATATCTGCTTAGAAATAGCTCCTGGAAGTCACGGGGGACCATATACGACCCCGGGATACGAACCAACCACCTTAGGTCCTGGGTTGGCTGCTTGCAAGGCAAACACCACTGTGCTATCTCTCTAGCCCCATCAGACTAGCCTTTCTTTTTTTTTTAATGTTTTTTGCTTTTTGGGTCATACCTGGCAGTGCTCAGAGGTTACTCCTGGCTCTATGCTCAGAAATCACTCCTGGCAGGCTCAGGGGACCATATGGGATGCCGGGATTCGAACCACTGACCTTCTGCATGAAAGGCAAATGCCTTACCTTCATGCTATCTCTCCGGCCCCCCCACTTGCTTCTTTAGAAAAATGAGGGCAGTTGAAAGTGTGATGTCAGATTTTTTTTTTGTATTAGTCTTCTAAGATGTCTTTATCTTCTTTTTGCCTACCTGGTCATTGTCTCCATCTCTACCTTGTTTTCTCCTCTTCTCAAAAGAGGATGACATTTGCATTTTCTGTCCTTCTGGTAACCCTAATGTAAGTCAGAAAGAGATGTTGTGATATTTACAGCTCTATGTGGAGATATTGATTTCCATCCATCTGAGAAGCAAGATCAAAGGCAGCCAGGTTCTGTGGACTAAGTCTTGCGTGTTATTTTCTCCTCCCTGCCTACTGGCCTAGAGCACATTTATCTTCGGGAAGTGAGGAAATGATAAAAATCACATGGGACAGCATCTAGGTAGTTTGAATCTTGAGGAGTAGCTAGACAGTATGTGTGCATTTATGTGCCACTTGGATGTAGGTCAACTTGGAGCTTTACTTAGGGAGACAAAAATTCCCCAGGAAAAAAGTGCAGGTCTCTTCCTCTCTTCACCAAACCTACTTTTTTATTCTTCCTTCAGAGAAGATTGATGTGGTGCCTATAGAGCCACATACTGTGTTCCTGGGGATCCATGATGGGAAGCTGTGCCTGTCTTGTGTCAAGTCTGGCAATGAGATTAGACTTCAATTGGAGGTAAGGACTTAGCTCAGAGACAAACACCCCAATTCCAGTGGCTTAAGATAAGCATAGAACATTCTTTTCCAGCATTCTTGAGTTGGGAGGATATGCTGGGAGTTTCTGTTACAAGTTATAGAACTATGATCACTCCTGCCCTCTGTACTGAGCGGGGCCTGAGAAGGGGCTGGATCCTCAGGTGGGTTCTCTTTGTCCAAACTCTTGGGGCCCCATAGTCACCTTGAGCTTCCAACCAGGCTCCTGGCTTCCAAGAGGAATCTGCCCTCAAAACCCAGCCTGAGTGTACATACATTTATTAACTCTTTGCTTGCACTATTTGTGCCACTAATGACAGTTAAATGGCTGTCAATGATGAAGTGGAACACACAGGGCATGAACTCAGAGTTCACTTAGTGGCCTTAGACTCACTGTGCCCTTCTCTCCCAAGAGTCCTAACTCTCTTTGTCTTGCTCTCATAATCCGGTGATGTCAAGATGGCCAGCATTTTCCTTCCAATCCTAATCTCCTCAAACTCTGAGCTGCATTCCCATCCAGGGTCACATACTCTTAGATTCCCTAAGTATAATAAGCTGCCATCCCTGGGAAAGGATGACTTTGCCTCAGAGTCTGATTGGATAATATTCTTATTTCTATATGAGTGACCATGACACTGTCATTTTCCTCCATCCATAGACAGAACACTCATTTGGAAGAGTCTATTCTGTAAAAAAAAAAAAAAAAAAGGCCTGTCCAGCACAGCATGTCTCATGCAATGAGTGACCACAAAATCCTGTCCACTTCTTTATCCACCACTTCTCTCCAAAGACCCAGGCCCTGACAGGGTGATAGCTTCCTCAGACTTGGGCCTCTGTTGATAGTATCATGTACTTTTTTTTTAACTCATGGCCTATTTAACCTATGGTCTATGGCTAGGATGTCCAGATTTCCCAAAGCCAAGTTATGACAGTGAGATTGTTGCTTTGTGTCACTTCTGCCTACGAGATAGGGTCAATATGGCTCCCACTGGGACTATCCTGGGTTAGCTTTTCTCTAGCACTGGCAGAAGTTAGCTGAAGTGATGTGTCAGTTGAGGAGAGGGGTGAGTGGTATCTGTGCTCAGCTTCTCAGCTCTTACTTGCTCATCTCTGAACTTTCAGGCTGTTGACATCAATGACTTAAGCAAGAACAAAGAGCAAGACAAGCGCTTTACCTTCATCCGCTCAGAAAATGGCCCCACCACCAGCTTTGAATCAGCAGCCTGCCCAGGCTGGTACCTCTGCACGGCCATGGAGGCTGACCGGCCTGTCAGTCTCACCAACAAACCTGATACGGACTTCAAGGTCACCAAGTTCTACTTCCAGGAGGACTAGCAGCACTTCCCACTCCCCTCTCCCACTCCAACCCACTGATGTCTTCAGAGACAGCCTCTGCACACCTGGCCATGGTCTCCATCTCTCTTATGTGGGCCCTAAAGAGCAGCTTCAGTGAATCAAAGCTGCAGGAGGCACAAGAGCCCTAGAAGCATATCTCTATCCCCAGCCTCTCCAGGAGCCACCCACTATGCTGCCTCTCAAGTATAGACCTGGTCTGGTGTCAACTCAAAACCCTGCAGGGTGGCCTGTGTCCTCAGGATAAAACCCAGGCCACAGGTCAGTCTTGGCCCCTCCAAGTCATCATCTGAGTGTCCACACTCCATATTCCCAAGGTCACTTTTAACTCCCACATTTCTTGTCTCCCACCTTACTTAGTTTTGCAAATTGGTGCTGTTCCATGGGGGAAGATTTTTAGGGTCTGTTGCAAAATGGGAATGGATTTTTCTGAAGTGAAGCCAAGTTAATCCACACAAAGGCGAGGCCTTCCTTTGAGAGTGTGATCTTTCTGAAAGGAGGTTTGGGAGAAAATATTCCTGTGTTTGTGAAAGGCTGGTGAAAACAAATCTCCTTATTTATTTTCCTCTTGCCTTACTTCTGTAATTCCCTGACCTGTAAAATTGGAAAGAATATTCTTTATTGGTTTTTGGATGTTCTAGTGCCAGACCAGGTGTGCCATGCCCACTCCAGTCAGCTTCCTGCAGCAGCTCTACTCAGTCCCCCCCCCCACCTGCCCCTCAGGCTGCAACTCTTGCCTAGAGACAAGCCGTGACTCCAGAGCCCTTCCTTCTTCATGTCCCAGGAAGGATGCCTTGCTCCTTACTCATGTTAACACTCTTGACACTCCACACCTTGATCGGAAGATAGCCACGCCCTTGTCCTCTCTGTTCCAGAAGGGGAGCATTTGAGAGGAGGAGGCCAGAGGGCCCAAGAGGCCTGGCACCCAGCAAGGACTCAGTGAATGTGTATTGTCTGTGTTAGCAGAGGGTTTTCTCCCCCTGACTTAAAATGTTTTACAATAAAACCTTGAGCATTTATCTGTGTTGCTGATTGTGATCAAGCATGTGGGCTCAGGACATAGAATGCCAGAAAAAAAGAGGCCTTGCTTAGCCAGGGCCCAGGTTCATTACTTCATGACAAGTTCTTTCCTTCCTCAGGGCTTTATTCTCCTTGGCTAACTTCCCTGGTACCATAGGCTTCATTCTCCACTGTCCACGGTAGCTCCCAATCAGAAACAACCCAAACACTTATCACAAGAATGAAGACATAAATCAAGTATGTTCTTGGAGCAAAGACAGTGAAGTAAACGAATGAACCATGGCCAGCTGAGCTCAACAAGATGGATGTATCTTATGAGCATGATGCATGGCATTCCAAGCATGATTCTGTTTACATGAGACTCCAGACATGTCAGATTGAGAAGTTTGTGTAGAATGGTCCCTAGACAGGTGGCACAAACTGAGAGAAAAATAGAGGGATGCTTTCCCTGACAACCAGCTTCTGGCATATTCAGGGCCCATGGGAGTCCAGGCAATGTTCTATGCTTTAACATATGTCATCACGTATCATCATTTTAAAGTGATCGTAAAGATAAAAGGCCTTGGGGGACCAGGGATGTGGCTCACCAAGTTAGCTCCTTCCCCTCCCCATACACAAACAATCACTGCCTATTGTGATCCCAGATGCTATATGTGCATCATAGGGCTCTGTAATTAAGGATGCATGGCTCTCAGTACATGTGAGACCTAGCCATAAATACTAAAAACAAGTGTGTGTGTGGGGGGGACCCCAGCCAAGTACCTGAGCACTCTAGCAAGGGAACATTGCAATACAGGGAAAGGAAAAAATGAAATATAATAAAATCCAATAAAGCCTGGCATGTTGAATGTACTAAAGTATAGGAATGGGAAACAATGAGAAAAGGTGAAGTTTTGGATCTGGCCCCTGAGGAATGAGAGAGCAAGGCAATGAGAGCCCTGACTTGGCAACCACTGTTCCATGAGAGAGGGTCACTGTCCTATTTCTTGCCACTCTTCCCTGACATCCAGACGCATCTCAGGAGACCCCAGTCGACCATGACCTTGCTCTTTGGGCCTTCAACTTTCTCCTGGGTCTCTTCCTCATTTGTTTGAAGACTTTTGACATCGATTAGAACATCCAAGGCAACTGGAGCACTGTCCCTGCAAATAACCCCATGGAGGTGGCTGAACAGGCTGGACTCTATTGCTGGTTTTTTGTCCCTTAACTCAATGAGCTTTTCATTCGGCTTAGCTCCCACTGCAACCGAGTAAGCCAGAGCGTGCTGGTGAAAGGAAATTAACTGAAGAACCCTGGAGCTCATTCAGGTCCCGGAATAGCATCAATCAGCTTCCCTCTTATTTCCGCTTCTCCTTTCTTAACTGTGAAAGGGAAGTGGTCACTCCAGTTACATGGCTAGGACGTATCTTAGAACAAAATGACACCACCAGATGCCATGTGTGACTGAAGGCTGCGTGTGGTCAGTATGTTTCCAATCTGAGTCAAATGGGGACATAGAGGGAAGCAAGTGCATTAATCCTGGATGGCAGAAAGGGCACTTAAATTCTACATCACTACAGAGTCATCTCCCCTTAGGGAACAGGGTGAAGCCCTGGCCCAGAGTTTTCATGAGATCAGATAGGCAGTCTCTTAGGGTTGTTCAGAGGCAAGACATTCAACAGTCCTGCAGTCAGCTCTGGAACATTAGAGCCACTCTCTGGCCTTCCTGCTCACAGTGTGTGCTGTGGTACAGCTCAGCACTGAGATTGAAGCTCCTCATCTCTAAATACAGAAAGTAATGCTAACAGCTGACTTGTATCACTTTATCTTTGCAATAAATGGGTGTTATCACTACCTAGATCAACCCTGGAAGCATTCACACTTCAGAACATGTACTTGCAAGCCAGTGGCTCACAGATGGAGGTAAAATCTTGACTTACCAACTTTGAAAGTTCCTTCTAAGAAGGAATACAGATTGTGGCTCCCAGGAGAAGCCCTGATTTAAAGTATAGCCTTCAGACCTTTACACTGGCACATTTGATAGACTGACTTTCACAGTCATAATCCCAATCCCTATTCTTTCTGCTCCTCCCACTGGCTCTGACAAGACCTAAATTCCACTGAACTTTCTTTTTAAGCTTTGGCTTCAAGTGCTCTTCAAAAGCCAAAGAGCTGTGAGTCTCTCGTGACCAGCCATGGCTATGTCAGGCCACATAGGTGGATCCTCAAATTTCCTTACATATAATGTGTTTCTACCACCCAAATCACTGCTTGAGATTTTCTGGGTGTTACAGGAAACATTTGGTAAATAAATAAACTGAAAGACAGAGGACTTAAAGTGCGTGCCTTTAAGCACCTGCCTAGAATAATGTAAGCATAGAGCAGTAGTGGTGCCCAAGAATCACTAGAGTGGCCCCAAAATGCAGAATAAATGAATGAATAAGGGAATAAACTGGCCACAAATATATATCCTTCTTGGAAATGTATTTCATAGGTCAGATACTTTAGGAGTCAGGGAACTTGGTGTTGGAGTCTTTCATGGGATCTGGAGAAAGGGAAGGACTCGGAACTGTGGAGATTCCTGGGACTCAAAGACTGATCAAGGGAAAAGGTAAGACAGATATGCCATAAGCTTCACCATGGGTCAAGGTACATAAGACCTTTTTGGGGACCTCCTATCTCAGCAGAGGTTTGTAAAGTAGCCCCTGAACAGTGTCCCTTATGAAAAAGAGAAGATGGGGACTCTGCAGGTGGAATTAGAAAGACGCAATAAGCATCCAGGTCAGAAGCCCCACATTTATTTGCCTCTTACCCCCTTTTAGAAGAAACAGAAATCAGTGCTGTCTTGGAAATCAAGTACATGATCAGACAGCCCCCTCCTAATTGCTCCCTGGATCATCTCAGTGCTCCAGCTGCACAAGGTGATATTGCCTATGTTGGGAAACTTTTGTTGAGGTCCTATCACCAAACCTGTAGTGGGTCAGGTGCTCCAAAGACAGGACGAAGTGGTCCTTCACTGCTAAAGATCTCTGGACAGTTTCAAGGCGATGCAAAGCAGGCCAACTGCACACGTTGAGCCTCTGAGTGTTTGGAGTGATGTTTAAAACATGTAGATATGCAAACAGAGTTTGGCATTCAGTGAACTTTTGAGTTCAAGTCTGAGCCTGCCATAGGAAACCAACAAACTAGAAACATTAGAGATGGGCCTCTTTTGGCTCATTTATAAAGCACAGGGCCTGGAAGGGTGTTCTGGAGCATCTGAGGGAAGATTTCTTCAGATGAGACATAAGAGCACAGAGAGGGAGCAGACAACTAGGTGGAAGAGGAAACTGAGTGGGAAGAGATCAAGAGGTAGCAAGGAGAAATGTGGCCTCTGTTCTCGCTTTTCTGGCCTGAGTAGGCCACAGAGTCACTGATCAACAATGCTGAAGGCAAAACTGAATACTTAGTCATTCTTCAGGCTTTCACACCAAGGCAGGATTTTCTGCTACTGAGCAGAATTGCCTCATGGTCAAGCAATCTTCTCTCCATGAGCCTTCTTAGTGTCACCTCAAAAGGCAACAAGAGTAAAAACTAATGGGTTAATTTTAATTTAGTGTTTTGCACACACATGTACGCTGCGATGTTATTGAGCCATGAAAAGCTAATGCCATTTGTTACAACATGGATGGACCTAGGGGTGTTATCCTAAGTGACCTAAATCAGATAGAGACAGATGTTATATCATATTGCAAGTAAACTCTACAAATTAAAAAACTGAGAGAGAATAGTGTAGAGACTACCAGAGGTCGAATAGGGGTTGGAGTGGGCAAAACTGACAAAGTATAGTTAAAAATGATCAAACTAGGGGTCAGAGCGATAGCACAGCAGTAGGACGTTTGCCTTACATGGGGCCAACTGGGATGGTCTTGGGTTCGATTCCTGGCATCCCATATGGTCCCCCAAGCCTGCCAAGAGCTATTTCTGAGCACAGAGTCAGGAGTAATTCCTGAGCGTCACCAGGTGTGACCCCCCAAAAAAACCCAAAAAATAAAACAAAATGATCAAGCTACTTGGGGCCAGAGTGATAGTACAGCAGTAGGGCCTTTGCCTTGCATGCTGTAGACCTGGGATGAACCTGAGTTCAATTCCTGGCATTCCATATGGTCCTCCAAGCCTACCAGGAGTGATCTCTGAGTGCAGGAATAACCCCTGAGCACCAATGGGTGTAATCCAAAAACACCAAAATAAATAAATAAATAAAATGATCAAACTACAAAGTGCCTTATACAAATGTGCAGTACAGTGACTTACTAGGTAATGGTGAGTTAATAATAGTGTTGTATATTTTAAAGTACTCTGAGAACAGATATTAAAGGATATCACAAGGAAATGGTAGTGACTATGTATGGCAATGGATGTTAATTACACATACTGGTGATCATTTCACAATGTTATATACAAACATTTAAGCAGTGTGTTGTATACCTGAAATTATTAGAATATATTCATTATACATCATTTCTCATTTATGTGCAAGAAAGGGGGAAATTTATATTAGGCTAGATTTGTAGCTGGCCTGTGATTCTTTAAAAATAATGATGTTATATTTATAAACAAATACTACCCAGGTATAAGGAATGATGCAATCATGCAATTTTCTGCAATAGAGACAAACCAGAAGATATTGTATTGAAGAAAGTAAGCCAGAGGAAGGATAAATACATGGTATCATTTATATGTGGTATTGAAAGTAACTGCCTACAGGAATGCAATGGTTTAAACAAGAATTGTTGAGATTATTCTTTGGCCTCAGAGTATAGTGAGGAGAAGGGGAAAAAATCCAGTGGAGGAGGAGGAAGACAGATGTGAAATAACAGGGGACAGGGGCCAAGGGAACTGAGGTGCGCTGGTGGGGTTAAGAAAGGACAGAACTGGGGCCGGGCGGTGGTGCTGGAGGTAAGGTGCCTGCCTTGCCTGCGCTAGCCTAGGACAGACCGCGGTTCGATCCCCTGGCGTCCCATATGGTCCCCCAAGAAGCCAGGAGCAACTTCTGAGCGCATAGCCAGGAGTAACCCCTGAGCGTCACAGGGTGTGGCCCAAAAACCAAAAAAAAAAAAAAAAAAAGGACAGAACTTAAAAAAAAAGAAAAAGAAAAAGACTACAAAGGGACCGAAGAGATAGCATGGAGGTAAGGCATTTGCCTTGCATGCAGAATGTTGGTGGTTCAAATCCCAGCATCCCATATGGTCCCCCAGGAGCGATTTCTGAGCTTAGAGCCAGGAGTAACCCCTGAGCGCTTCCAGGTGTGACCCAAAAAATCAAAAACAAAAACAAAAAAAGAAAGGACGGAACTAAATATGCAAACTACAGAGTCAACCACAATGAAATCACAGGACCCAAACTATAACAACCAATCTTAAAAAATTTGCCTATTATGAGGGCAAGCTGGGGTGGAGGTTGGTGGCAGGGGATGGACTCTGGGAACATTGGTGAAATGAGATTGACACTGGTGGTGGGAATTGGTGCTGAAATAGAGTATGTTTAAAACCAAACTATGGAGAACTTAGTAAATCACAATGCTTTAAATAAAAATATTTAAAAATAAATTAAAAAATTAAAAATATAAGGATGCTAATACCTGACTCTATCACCCTCACACACTGGTTTGGACACAGTTTGGAGCTGAGACAAGATATCAGAATCATAGGGCTAAGGCTCTGGGACAGAAGCTCCTGAGTCAGGCCAGAGGTCAACTCCTTTCTGATATGCACACAGAGTGAACTTTTTCAATGCTTTCCTTAATGCCCGTCTCTCTGGAAAGGTTGTCATCAAGCCAGCTGTATATTTTGACGGCTTTACGTTGGTTTGACGGTAGAAGATGCTCTACTTTCTTAGCCGCAAAACTGTTAGACACTTTGTGAGGGTCACTTTTTATTGCCTTAAAACGTGCAGTGCTAGTAAGTGTTACCTTGGGGTGAGTTCTCGAGAGCCTTGGGGAAAACAAAGTGGGGTTCACTTTTCCTACAGCTATGAAATCCTAATGTCAAACTGGTAAATCTCCACATGTCCACTAATACACCCAGCTCTTGGAAAAGTCTCTAAAGAGAGTAAAACCTTCTGTAGGGGTTCTTAGTCTCAAACTAGAGAAAGTCAAGTAGAGGAAATTGCTCCTTTGCCTCTGGGTGGGATTGCAAAGCAGTTCACAGAATGGCCATCAGGGGTCAGCATTTTCCCAAAGATGGCCACTCAACTGCTCCAGGGAAAACTTTAAGCAGAGAATTAATCCACTTCAAACCTCATATTGCTGAAAATCCAGTAACTTAAAGACACCCTTGAAAAAAACCTTTTTTATTTTCTCCTGTAAGGAACTTTGTTTTCATTCTTCTATCAGTAAAGTATTTTTAGTCCTAACAAGGCCAAGTCGCATCCTAGCAAAGTCCACAAAGAAGCCATGACATACAGATGGAATCAAGCCCTCTGCATCCAGAGAAAAATGATACGCTCCTTGCCAGACCCCATCAGGAATCTACAGCAAAGCATTTGGTGGCTCTGAGCCTCCCAAAGAGAGTCTGTGAGATCAAACAGATTCAAAGGGCAAAGCATTCATCACAGCAGAAGAGTTAGGAACTGAACTCCAACTCTAGTGGACCAGGAGTCTCTGATTGCTACTCTGCCTTCGCACAGGTTCTTCCTGACAAGGAGTGTACAGTGAAGATCCTAGGAAGTCCAAATATCCTCTCCCTACACCAGTGCTTCTCAAATAGTGGGGGGATGGAGACTCCTTAAAGGGGGGCGCCTTTGACCTCAGCAAACACTGTCATAACAAGCTAAGCCCGGTGTTTATGTCTCTGTATGTTTCTGGAGCTGAGAGTTGCTGTGTCCTGCTTCAAAGCCCGCTTCGAAAAGCTATGCATTGCAAAACATGCTCATTGTAGCCATTAATCCAGACATCAGTTCTGATTAAAAAATCAGCTCCAATTATTTTATATATTTTTGTTTTGCAGGTTAAAGTTTTTTTATATACTATTTTATTTTATATACTATTTACAGTCACGTGGAGGGCATGAAAAATACTTTCTTCTTCCTAGGGGGGCATGACAGAAATAATTGAGAAGCACTGCCCTACACCAACAGTGATTCCCCAATACTCTTCCCCAGTGAGTCTTGAAAATCTTCCACCCTGGCCTGGAGGACAGGGACAGGACAAAGGTGGTAGCATGGGGGGCTTGACAGGGATGGTGAGAATTTTAATCCTTCCTAGGCAGAACAGCCTTGGAAACTCTTCACCTCTAATTCACAGTCCTCCTTAAAGCAAGGGTTCTGGGCCACTTTCACAGGATCTTACACCTATCCATCTTCCTTCATGGACTGCTCTCTTGAAACTTTCTAGTTATCATGTTACCCAGAACTGTCAGGTTTTGGAAAGTGGTGTTGGAATGTCTCTCTGAATGCCCAAAGGGGGACATTAAGTGCTTTATTTTGCATTTTATTTCTAGTCTTATTGAGAAATAATTTATAAACACCCTGTATATGTTTAAGGAATACAACATGATGGTTACCACTTACATATATTATAGGATTATTACATTAGTTCAGATCATACCCATCATCTCAAACATTAAAAAGAATGCATGGAAAAAGAAAAATCTTTCTCCTTGTGATGCAAATTTTTATATAATTTCCCTAAATGTCTTTATATAATTCTCCTAGTGGCAAGGAGTACTACTGTCTATGTGTATATTACACTGTATTTATTTCTCTTCTAATTTGTGCCTCTTGATCACGTCCTCCTAAGCCCCTCTCCATTACCATCTGCCTCTGGTGATTATAAAAGCTTGACCTCTTTTGAAAAATGCAAAAATGTTTCTGCTAACAACACACTCAAATGGTAGAGCACATGTGTGAATTGTGTGAGGCTAGTTTGATCCCCAGCTCTGCAGAGTTCCCAGGCCCAGTGCTTCTAGATGCGTCCCTTACCTTTCAAAAATAATAATAATAGGGGGCTGGAGAGATACTGCAGAAATACTGTGTTTGCCTTGCACCTGTGGCCCACCCAGGAGAGACTTGGTTTGATTCCTGGCATCCCATGTGGTCTCCCGAGCCTGTCAGGAGCAATTTCCGAGTGCAGAGCCAGGAGTAACCCTTGAGCTCCGTCAGGTGTGACCCCCCCAAAAATCAATCAATCAATCAATTTTAAATCAGTAAATAAAAGTTTATTTTAAACTTTATTATTATTATTAATATTATTATCATTGAATAATAATATTAATAATAATAAAGACAAAAAAGGAAACTATAGGGGCAACTGTCAGAGCATCTGGTCACTTGTCTAAAGCTGGTTAAAATTCATTGCCAATCATTGTCCAAAGCATATTTATTTCATGTGTATTTCCAATTTACACTTTTATCTTTTTAGACTTTTATCAACCCCAGAGACTCATTGGCTCCTTTTCTTCTTCACTGACTCCTCTGCACAACTAGCAGAAGCTTATCCTCACCTCCCAGAGCCTCCTGCATCTCCTTTCTTTTCTGTCTTGCTACCTTGCTTCATTTCCTTCCCAACAATGATTCCCTTTGCACCTATTCTTTGCCTATTTAAATGTCTTTCCACACTATATTTTTCACCCCTCTCCCAATACATTATAAATTCCATTAAGGCAGAAAGAAATATTCTACCACACTGGTGGCTGATTATTCAGTCAATAGCCTTCTTCATGGAGTACAATGCTAGATCCTGGGGCAATAACCCAGGCACTCATTCCTAAGCCAAGCTATGAAACAAATTTGCACATGCACATGCCATGAACAGTTCTTTTATAGAGTTAGTTTGCCTTTCCATTTGCTCTATCTTCTTCCCTGTGTCTTACAGGAGAAATTAGGAAAAAATGGTGGTTCCTTTTTCAGGGACACTAGAGAATAAATAGGATATTTCTATGTCCTTGTAAGAGACGGAAACATTAAATGAAGGACTGTGTGGTTGAAAAAACTGAGAGAAAGGAAATTTTGTCCAGAGACGAAAGGGTCACAGAAGTCTGTATCCATCACAAAAATAAATACCATATGTCACCATCAACTTCACCAGACATTCTACCCATAGGGCAGGATGCTAAGGCCTGGTTTTATGCTCCGTCAGCCCTGTTCCCCCATTTCAGGAATATTTCTCACTCATTCCAGTGGTCAGTCTCTTGTGCTTGCATCTACTGATCTCTCTGTGAAGACCTCACACTTCCACTCTCCTTCCTCCTAGCTAACTATGAGGACTCACCTTTGCATTGTCAAGCATAGAGCAAAAGGCAGCACTAGTAGGTCTGTGAATTCCTTGAAGGCCAACACTTTACATTTATGGTCAATTTAATATCAAACCTTTAGGTCTCTGGGGTTATAGCAATGCCCTGGTGAAACTATCTGCTGTCAAAACTATGGTATCTAAAAGAAAAATAAAGGAAGAGAGAGAGAGAGAGAGAGAGAGAGAGAGAGAGAGAAGAAAAATGTCTGCCATAAAGGTGTGCTAGGGAAAACAGGGTGGAGGGCAGGAAGGAAACTGGAGACATTGGTGGTGGGAAATGTGCACTGGTGAAGGGATGGACTTGGGACATTGCATGACTAAAACTTTGTAACTGTATCTAACAATGATTCAATTAAAAATATTATTTGAAAAATAAGAGGAAAGTATCTTGCTGTCTTGATTGATTCCAAGACAGTCAAGCAGAGTACAGGATGTCCTTCTCAGTGGAGAGAGTGATAACACAGAAGTCAGTGAGCTACAGGCAGAGGTTTCAACATAGGGCCTAGATCCACCATAAATAGCCGGATGTTTTTTAAAGCACCAGGAAAGCTTCCTGAGGCTCACTTCCTTCGTGTGGAAAACCAAGAGCAGAGCACTTCCAGCTTGAGGAGTGGCCAGTAGAGCTGAACAGAGAGGGCTGGGGAGAAAGACTCTGATAATCCTGGAGGTGAATGGATACGCTGGTTTAGGATGTGGTGGTATAAGTGTCATGTGCCTGAAATCACTTAATTAATAGTGTTGTCAATCACAGTGCTCAAAATTATTTTAAAGAAATATTTCTCAGAAGTTGTTAATCTCTTGTTTCTTTGTCCATTTTCATTTTTATAATACTATCCAATCATCGACAATTAGTTGGCCTTCACGTAGACTAGCTGTAAATGTTTAAAGTGATGGTAGTGTAACAGGGACATTACCTTGATTTGCTGAGTCCTCAGCTCCCTTGCCTTTCAGAGGCACTGCACAGGGCACAGAGTAGGGCAAGCCTTCCTTGTTGCTTGGACCCAAACTGCTTTGCAGAATCTGTCCTAGAGGTCCTGCATACTTTGGGGCCAATTCGTGGTTCTCTTTGAACAGTTCTGGGTCTTTCTAGTTTTACTTTCTCTACTTCTTAATGAAGATCAGTACAGGTCTGCATGTGCCTGGACTCCCTGAGAGCTGTGATGATTAAGTAACATGTGGGTCTACTCTATGAAATGGTATTACTATGTCTCCACCAGTGTCTCTACATGCAGCAACACAGCCCACAGCCCATGTGAGTCCTGATGCTGACCCAGCCTCTCCTTTAGCTTTTTCCTACACTTCTGGCAGAAACCATTCTCCATCATGTGTTTCTGGAGTAACCTACCAGTGAGGGACCCTCACTTATGTCTGTCAAAACATTTACAACAAATGTCCTTTTACTTCTCTTATTTGGGGGGGGGCTTTGTTTTGTTTTGGGGTGGGGTAGGGGTAGGGAATATGAGCAAAATTCAGTGGTGTTCAGGGCTTACTTTACTCTGGGTCACTCCTGGCAGGGCTCAAGGGACCATAAGTGATTCTAGGGATTGAATCCAGGTTGGCCACATACAAGGTTAGTGCCCTACCACTGTACTATCTTTCTGTCCCCTTCCCTAATCTCTTTATTTGTCTATGCACCAAGAATAGGAGCTAATATCCAAAATATACAAGGCACTGACAGAACTTTACAAGAAAAAATTATCTAATCCTATAAAAAATGGGGAGAAGAAATGAACAGACACTTTGATAAAAAAAAGAAATACAAATGGCCAAAAGGCACATGAAAAAATGCTCCACATCACTAATCACCAGGGACATGCAAATCAAAACAACTATGAGGTACCATCTCATGTCACAGAGATTGGCGCATATTACAAAGAATGAGAACAAGCAGTGCTGGTGGGGATGTGGAGAGAATGGAACTCTTATTCATTGCTGGTGGGAATGCCATCTAGTTCAATACTTATGGAAAACAATATGGAGATTCCTCCAAAACCTGGAAGTTGAGCTCCCATATGATCCAGCTGTACCATTCCTAAGGATATACCTTAGGAACACAAAAATACAATACAAAAATCCCTTCCTCACACCTATATTTATTGCAGAACTATTTACAATAGACAGACTTTGGAAACAACCAAGATGCCCTTCAACAGATGAATGGCTAAAGAAACTGGTATATATACACAATATTGTGCAGCCGTTAGAAGAGTGGAAGTCATAAAATTTTTCTAAACATGGATGTATATGAAATCTATTATGCTGAGTGACATAAGCCCGAGAGAGAGAAAGAGATAGATGCTGAATAGTGTCACACACCTATGGATTTTAAGAAAAATAAAAGACATTTTTGCTATAATCCTCAGAGACAAAGATAGGAGGACTGGAAGGTCCAGCTCAGGACAGTGATGAGTACAGTTAGACAAATAGCTACACTGAGAACTATCATAACAGTGTGAATGTGTGAGGGAAGTAGAAAGCCTGTCTAGAGTACAGGAGGGGGTAGGGGGTGGAGGAAGGAGACTTGGGACATTGGTGATGGGAATGTTTTTTTTTAATATATTTTATTTTATTTAAACACCTTGATTACATACATGATTGTTTTTGGGTGGTGATGGGAATGTTACACTGGTGAACGGGGGTGTCCTTTACATGACTGAACCCCAACTACAATAATATTTGTAATCAAGGTGTCTAAATAAAGATATTTAAAAAAACATTCAGGTTCTGAAAATACTCATTCAAATGAGTACCCAGAAATTGGATTTGTGTTTCCACAACTCTTCTACCACTAGGTGGCACTGTGATACCCAATAGAGCTCAGTACAGCCCTGAGAGCTGTAGGAATAAATGCCTGTGACTATTTGTTTCAACGTGACACCCCCCCCCCCCCATAACAGTTTGTAAGTACCATGAAGAGCAATCCTGATATAGAAAGACAAGGAATCGGCCTGAGAGAGATACACCTTACTGTCCTCAGACAACATGTGCTTCCTGACAGGAAGATATTTGCTTTGCAAATATTCAGTCAAATGTTCCCGTTCTTGGGATGGGGACCCAGTGGGGACTCACGTGCCCCTAAATGCCTTTCCAGTATACATCTTTCTTCAGTTCTGTTTTCCTTTTAGTCTGAAAGAACAATGTTTTATTCACCTGCACTCACTGAGTTGTCAAGGCGATGAAGGCCAAGATTTCGTCCAGACTCTATGAGTGAGGATCTTAGAACTGGGGATGTGTCCTCTTCTTCAGGCTCCAAAAAAACAAGCATCCCTTGGAGCCTAGAAAGCCTATGCCTCATTGTTCTTCACTATCAATATTGAGCTCACTCAACACTTCTCCTAGGAGCAATTGAAAAAATCATATCTGACCTTCCACTGAATGGTTTTGGTGAAATCTGTGGCACTGAAATCAGGGGAAGTTTTTCTTTCTTTGAATATGTATCTACTAAAGCAGGAGCAATAGTAGAGTAGATTGGGCACTTGCCTGGCACATGACCACCACAGGATCCACTCCCAATATTCCATATGGTTCCCCAAGCCCGCCAGGAGTCATTTCTGAGCACAGAGCCAGGAGTAAACCCCTGAGCACATCTGGGTGTGACCCCCAAACCAAAATTTTTATTTTAAATTTTAATTTTAGGGGTCAGGTGCTTGCCTTGGGTGTGTGTGGCCAACCCAGATTTAATTCAGGTGGTATTATATATAGTGCAGGGACTCAAACCAGAGTCAGAGCAAGACAAGTTCCTTGAGCCCCGTACTATTTCTGTACTTTCATTTCACATTAATATATTGAGCATCTTTTCATGTGCTTATTCACAACTTGTAATACAAAGATACTTTTGACCATTATTTTAATGGTCAAAACTTTTCTTTTAAATAGAATAGTTCTTTTCTATTATTGTTAATTATGAGTTTAATATAATTTGTTGAAGATGCTTTGGCTAGGTATATATTTTGTGACTATTTTCCTCAGTCTGGAGCTTATTTATTCATTTTTTCTAAAAAGATTTATTGTTAAACAGTTAAAATACAATTTTATTCATTTTAATCAAATTACAAGAAATCTTTGCTTTTCACAGGTACAAAATGTTTTCTTTCTATTTTCTCCTAGATATTTTGTAGTTTGAGCTTTTATATTTGCCTGTATGACTCATTTTGGTGTCTTTTTAAGTGCAGAGTGAGGTGAAGCACAGTTTTTTACTTGTATGAAAGCCTTATTGAAATCCCCTCATTCACTTTAGAGTTCACCCATTTCAAGTGTCTCAACTACTTTTATTTTCATTGATTTATTTTATTTTTGGGGCCACCCATGACAGATCTCAGGGGTTACTCCTGACACTATACTCAGAAATCTCTCCTGGTAAGCTCAGAGGACCATATGAAATGCTGGGGATCAAACCCAGCTTGGTCTCGATCAGCTGCATGCAAGGCAAAAGCCCTACCCACTGTTCTATCACTCTGGTCCTCGTCTACTTTTAAGTTTATTTTTGTGCCAGCTGATCTAGATTGCTGGTAAACATTATTTTGGAAAGAGACTAGCATTTGAAGCAATAGAGTAAGTAGAGAAGATGCCCTTCCTATCATCAGTTGAGAAAACAGAACCATTGTGGAGGACCTGAACGGAACAAAAGGTGCAAAGCAGGGTGAGCAGTACTTTTTTCTTTATCTGGGCTTTCCATCTTTTCTGGCCTTAGATGTGAGCTCCCTAGGTACTTAGGCCTTTGGTCTCAGACTGGGATTTATACCACAAATTCTTCTGGTTGTCCAAGTTATACATGACAGATGATGAGTCAACTCCAATAATAAATCTCTCTCTATATATTTTTTTGCTTCTGCTTCTCTGGAGGCCTCTGACTAATAAGTATATTCATAGAATTGTGCAATGAGTGATCACCATACCAATCTCATTCTTTCCTTCATTCTCTAGTTCCTCTTTCTTTGAACTCTCGGCAACCACCATTTTACATTTTGTTTTTGTAGATGTACCTATTCTGAATGTCTTATATAAAGGAACCATGCCATGTGTGTATTTTTGCTGACTGAGTTATTTCATATTGCATAATGTTTTCAAAGTTTTTCCATATGGTAGTATTACCTATTACTAAGCCTGAATAATATTCTATTATACAAATATGTTAGTTAGGTTTTTGTTTTTTTATTCACCCATTTTTAAATGTTCTATATTGGATATAATGACTTGTGCTCTTAAGAGCATCCACGTACAGTTTTTTTATGTGGAGAAATATATATTTTTACGTCTCTTGAATACATATCCGATGTGTTGATCATATGGTACTTCTATGTTTAAACTTTGAGAAGTGAAACAACTGTTTTCTAAAGTTGCTGATCATTTTAAAATTCCACTGGCAATATGAAATGGGCAGAGGTATTAGGTTACATCTTATTTTACCTAAAACAATGATACTCCCTGGTTCCTTTGTATGTTTGTTTACAACTTGAATTTACTTCCAAAGAGATTGTCTTCCTTGTAAACCTGGGTGGGACTGGTGCAGGATAACCTAAGCTATCTGTCCTTACTGCCCCACCCAGGGGTAGTCTCTGTACTCAATAAAAAAAAGCATTTCTGGCAGGCAGCTTGTTTTTCATATGAGGAAGAAGACTGTCAGATTACATGTGTTTCACCCTTCTCCTGGTTTGGACTATTTCATGTGCAACCCTGATTCAGATTCATTCACTTGGGGTTGGATATACAGTGTGTGAGGTGATTTTACACAGAGGTATAGAATATGGGTTAAAGTACTTATCTTGATTGAATATGACCCACTGTTTGGTTCAATCCCCAGCACTGCATGTTGTTCCTGAGCACTACCAGGAGTACACAAAGCAGAAATAAACCTTGAGCATCAATGTTTGTGATCCCAGAACTATTTTTCTTCATAACCTTATTAATATCTGCTATTTTTCTTTTCTTTATTATTAGTTACCTAATGAAATGAAGTTGTATCTTATTCATTTTATTAATTTAAAAATGTTTAGTGTGTTGAGGCTGGAGAGAGAGCACAGAGGTAAGGCGTTTGCCTAGCACGCATCTAATTGGAACAGCCAGTGGTTTGAATCCCAGTATCCCTGTGCCTGCCAGGAGCGACTTCTGAGCTCAGAACCAGGAGTAACCCTTGAGCTCCACCGGGTGTGATCCAAAAGCCAAAAAAAAAAAAGTTTAGCGTAATTAAAGAACCATGGTTTATAAAGTTATTGGTAGTTGAATTTTAGACATATAACATTTTATCACTAACCTTACCACCAGTATGAACTCTTATCATCAATGATCTCATATTCTGTCATCTTCTAAGTCCCCACTCCCATCACCCAACAGTCATCTTGGAGGTACTATATACAGTTTGGTGGTTTCAGCTTAGATCTAATACTTTCTGTGTTTCTGAGTCTGTGCTTTGACTATAAACATCTCCTACCTTCTGAGTATAACTCAAGGCCAGATCCCTATTCCCCCATTATTTTTCTTTCTCATCTTCTTCCTTACCACCTTGATTTCTTTTCTTCTGTCTTTAGTCACTACAGGCAAGAGTGTTACAGGCATAGCTCCCTTTACTACATTATGCTTCCAAATACAACTATTTTATATACTGCAGATAAGTGAGATTATCCTGTGTTTATCTTTCTTCTGGCTTATTTCATTCAATATTATTTCTTCCAGTTCCAACAGCTTCATAGTATTCCATTGTGTATATGCACCTTATCTTCATAATTCATCTGTTTTTAAACACCTTCATTGACCTTGTGTCTTAGCTACTGTATGAATTGCAGCAATAAATAATGGTGTGCATATGTCCTTTTGCATGAATGTTTTTAAGTCCTGGGGGTATATACCCCAAAGTGGAATTTCTGGATCCTATGGCAAATGTAGCATTGCTTCTGTGACAACAAGAAGCATGCAATATTAGGTGCCCATTTTATGGAAATTCCTACCTGGCCATATTCCCAGTCCCTATGTGGATCTATAGTTGAACATTCCAGTTCTGTAGCACCCATCTACTTGTCTTACTTTTACTTAATTACAGTTAAAATGATTTCCTGATTGCCCCTGTGATTTCTTCCTTGAACCAGGGGTTATTTAGTAGCCATTTGATTTCCAAATGTTTGGGCATTTTCTGGATAACATACTGTTGTTTATAGCTAATTTCATTTAATTAAGTTTTCTGTCCAAAGAAAATATAATCACACGATTGTTCTCAGGTTTAGTGTTTATAATCTCCCCCATTCTATTTGTGTTTTTATATTTAATGTATTTTTTTCTAAACAAACACTGGGTATCTTGCGTTTTTAGCCATTTAGACAATTTCTGCCTTTTATTTGAAGTGCTAAATGCCATTATTGAAGTGATTTCTGCCTTGATGTTTATTGTACATGTGTTCCTAAACTCTTTATTTTTCACTTTTCCCTTGAGGATGAGGAGTCAGTGCCACAGCTGAGGCCTGTAATCTAGGAATGGCCTTTGGGCACCAACATTGCCGGGAAGGCCCCAAACAAATATTTTTATTTGCTATTATGTTTTAAAAATATTTTAACTGGCTTATGAAACCTTAATTACATTCATTTTATTTTAGCACAATGCTTGGAGGTTCCATCACCTTCTCAACAACATGGTTACAATAAGAAGTCAGCCATTTAACACTCCACTTGGTAGGTTCTTATGACAAGCTCTATGTATTCCCTTGATTTCCTGGCAACATTTTCCTACTTATCTCTGTTGAATCAGTAACTTAAAGAATCTAGCTTTTCTTCTGTTGGCAAGGTGATGAGTTTTCTCCATAACAGCAGACTGGGGAGGCAATTACTAACACAGAGTGAAAGGATTGTAGTGCAACTTCATCCACCCTGGAATCCCACAGGCTGAGGGATGAAAAACAAATGCTCTTTCCACGGCCAGAGGTAAGGATCCCAGGACTGGTAGGTACTGACATAGGGGTACTTGAAGAACTTGTCTATCTCCTCTCTGGATGAAAAAGACCGAGTGAGTTGTTTCTTCATTCCAGCGCAAGCAAAAGACATGCTTCTCCTTCCTAAAGTAGATCTATTCTTATTCCATTTAGTTTTATTTTTTAAATATTGACTGTCATTTTATTAAAATAATTTTTATTTTGAGTACAGTGGATTACAAATCTTTCATAGTAATATTTTAGGTACATAGTGACATTGAATCAGGGGCATTTTCACCACCAATGTTGTCCTCCCTCTCCTCCCTCGTTCCCAGCATGCATTCCATATCCTCCTCCTTTGCTCTCTGGGCTGCTAGTATAAGAGGTTTCTTCTGTGTCTAGCTTGTTGTGTAATGGGTATTGATTCTGCTATAGTTGGCTTTGGATTTGGTACCTAAGTCTGATCATTTTTTATTTCTACTCAATGTTCATATGACTGTTTGGTCTTGGTAACCTCCATTATTTCCCTCTCAATTTGAGAGGCAGAACAAAATGGTTCAAGTTATGTGATTCTATTGAAAGGAAAGAAAAAGGGGGGGGCAAAAATCAAACAATCAAATAAATGGGAGGAGTCCTTCTAGAACTATAAAATTAATTTAAGAGAAGAAAGGGAAAAAGGAAGAAAAACATAACAAGAATACAAAAAAAAATCAAACAACAAAAGTAAAAACCACAGCAATAAGCACCAGAGCAATAAAAATAACAACCAAACAATAACTACTGTCCAGAGATAATAACAAAACAAAGCACCAAAAAACCCCCCAAAACAAGCAACAACAACAATAACAAAAAATCATTAATTTGTGCTTTTTTTTTTGCATAAGCACAATAAATATTGGGGGATATTAAGAAGGGAATTCCCTTGGCCTAAGAGATACAGGGTTTCTCTGCCCTTGAAGTATACTGTCATGGGAATAACTACAGGCTCTGTACATGCTCTTATTCTCTCACCTAGGTCCTTTTATGATGTCTGGAAACTTTCTGCTTAGTTGTGGATGATAAAATCAAGCCTCTGTAACTAGAGATCTTGGTATTTGCACAGGATATAGGATGGAGCCTAGGATGGAGTCTTTCTTTACAGTTCTAGAAGTTCTGTTCCATCACTGTTGTTTTAATCTTGACTGTCATTTCTTATAAAACTCTTAATCAGGCCAGAGCAATAACACAGCAGGTAGGGCATTTGCTTTGCATGTGGCCAACCCAAGATTGATTGCCAGCATCCTGGGAGTAATTTCCAAATGCAGAGTCAGGAGTAACCAATGAGCACTTCTGAGTGTGGCCTCAAAACCAAAATAAATAAATAAATAAATAAGTCAACTAATTAATTAGAAAGCTTCTCTGTCCCCTTAATCTTTCAGGTATCTTTTACTGTAAATTCTTTTGTTGTAATTTGGATGTTTTATTTATCTCTGGATATAATATGATAGAGAACATGAATCTGTATATAAAATAAAAAGTATATTTGGTCTCTGCTCTTAGTTCATAGCAGAGCTTCTATAAAATTTGCCATCTCTTGAGTGTGAGTGGTAGGAGCAATTTTTCTCTGATATTTGGGTTTTGCCACAGTTGTAGTAAAGCAGGGGTCTCAAACTCAATTTATCTGGGGGCTGCAGGAGGCAAAGTCGGGGTGAGGCAGGGCTGCACAAGGGATTTCGCTTACCGAATATTCGCAATAAAAATCACATTAGTAAGAAAAAAAATCGCAAAAAATGGCATTAAACATTTGCATACCCCAAATGGAACTGCTGGGGTATGCAAATGTTTAATGTGATTTTTTTCTTACTAATGCGATTTTTATTGCGATTATTTGGTAAGCGAATAATCGCGAATACTGCGATATTTGAAGGCCAGCCGCGGGCCACAAAATGTTCTACGGAGGGCCGCAAACGGCCTGCAGGCCGAGAGTTTGAGACCTCTGTGGTAAAGGTTATACACAGAAAGCCCTGTTAGGCAACAATAGAGTTTGAAGAAAGCCCCTTCTGAACACTGATGGCCAAAGAAAGCCACTCTATGAGGGGAGGATAGGAAATTTCCATCTCATCCCTAATCTCAGTCCTCAATGGACAAGAATAATGGAACTGCCAGGAAAACTCAACAGAGGTCAGAGAAATTCTGGGCAGGGACTCATGCCCACATTCTAGCAGGGGGTCCCACCTGGAAAAGACAGGGCAGCTGTACCTGCTGCCTCATATCTCTCTTGGTCATCTCTTCCACCTGCTTGTTCCAAGCTATATCCATGACAGGATACCATAATGGTATGTAAAGTGCAATCTTAAATCCTTAAGCCAATTCTAAAAAAATTATCCAAAACGAGAATGGAGGTCCATGTACCCGGATTTAGAGTACTGGTTGTCTCATAGATGACAAGCTGGGGTTTTTTTAATTGGCATCTGAAGTGGGAAACAGCTTGTGGAGCTGAGTGCCTAATCTGAAGGGACCCAGCTGGTATACAAATGGTTAGAGAATTGTTTAATGGGAAACACTCCACATATTTGGTATCAAAAACCTTGAAATTATAAATGAAAAGTTTCCTACTATTTAGTAATCTCTCTATCCCCACTCCCCATTAGAGGGCTTATGTTAATCAACTGTATTTTTCTATCTTGACTACCATTTTTTATAGTGAGTGACTGTGATTTTTTTTTACTTTTTTTCTTTATTTAAACATCTTGATTACAAATATAATTGTGATTAGGTTTCAGTCATGTAAAGAACACCCCCCCTTCACCAGTGCAACATTCCCATCACCAATATCCCAAATCTCCCTCCATCCCACCCCACCCCTACCTGTACTCTAGACAGGCTTTCCAGTTTCCTCATTTATTCACATGATTATGGTAGTTCTCAGTGTAGTTATTTCTATAACTGCACTCACCACTCTTTATGGTGAGCTTCATGAAGTGAGCTGGAAGTTCCAGCCCTCCTCTCATTGTCTCTGAGGATTATTGCAAAAATGACATTTATTTGACTATCATTTATATTTTCTTTTTTCTTTTTGATTTTGGGGACACACCCAGCAGTGCTTAGGGGCTACTCCTGGCTATCTGCTCAGAAATAGCTCCTGGCAGGCACGGGGGACCACATGGGACACTGAGATTCGAACCAACCACCTTAAGTCCAGGGTCAGCTGCTTGCAAGGCAAACGCTGCTGTGCTATCTCTCTGTTCCCACCATTTATATTTTCTATTTATTTGAACGTCTGATATTTTTGGTTTGGAGGTAGAATTAGTCATTGGTCTGGATTTCATTGTTTTTTTTTTCGGAAGAATCAAGCTTTGCACTAGCAGGAGGTGATAGTATTGAATTTTGTCTCAATTTTAGACTTTAGGTGGAGTTTTTTGTTTTGTTTTGTTTTGTTTTGTTTTTTACTTTGTCTCTCTTAATCATGAGATGTGGTCTTTATTCTTTCAGGGGGGCATTCTAGGATGCTAAATACTAAAGGCTAAAATGCACCCTACGCTCCTGCTCCTGCAGTATTAGAGATTCTAGATCCAGCCCTCCAGTAATTCACAATCCAGTTACCCTCTGCCTAGTCTATATATTGTACTCTAACAGTCCTTTGGACTACTTGAATTCTTGCTTTATTCATCCAGGAGTCTGCCCAGGGTATAGCAAGAAGATAGAACCTCTTTCCTATGGGGCTCCCTCCTTTCCAGGAATTCTCACTTTGGGGGCTCCTTCCCCTCCATGGCACTAGCTTACATTCAAATGATGCTTCTCGCCCTGCCATGTGACAAACTTGGAGTACTTGACTCTTTCCTCTGTTTAATGAGTGCTCTGCATATTCACAGGAGGTCACAGGAATGTTCAGTGAATGGGCAAATAAATTAGGAGCTACAAGATTGCTGACCCAGGATTCAGCACTGGACTGATAGGCAAACTTCTGGGCTTCTGACTGTGGTGTGACCCATGTCAGGTTATGAATTTCTCTGTGCCTAAGTTTCCTCACGTTGTGGGAATGTTGCTACTTAATGGAGTTGTTGCAAGGATTAAATGTGTTGAGACAGGTTTGGCCGTTCTGCCTGGCACAAAGTTAAGACTGGCCACACATATTCCTGTTTTCTTGCCTGGTTGGCTCCATTTGGGGGACCTTCAGAGGAAGAGGGAAATGAACTTCCCCCAGGTTGGCCAATCTCTGTTGAAGCTAAAATATCCCTTGCTATTTTGGACATGGAATCGCTTCACTCGGATTTTCACATATGTTCGCTCTACAGAGCAGCAGAAATAGCAACCAGATAGTGCCATCCGGGGGACACGGCAAACAGACGCTTCTTGATGACACAAGAAAGCTGAGTGCAACTTTGCTAAACACTAAGAAACTAAGACACAACTATTTGCTTCCTTGCCACCAATTTCCAAATCCGGCTAGAGAAAAGTGGCCAGAACTCAGGAGCCCCCAGGAAGCCTCAATGCTGAGCTCTTCCTCCCACAAAATAACCAGTAGTAAAAAAAAAAAGTTCAACTTGGAGGAACCGGCCTGCTCTAGGCTTGCACCGATCTGGATCTGTCCTCACTTTCCGGCCGGCCTCACCACTGGATAAAGAAACCCGAGGTCGGGCGGGGTGGAGAAGACCTGGGGGTGGAGGCACAGGGTCTGCAGGAGGGTGTGCAAGAGAAGCGGGGTGCCCGGGAGGCGCGGGACAGGTGGGAGGTGCGGGGTGTTGCGGGAGGCTCCAAGTTTGCAGGAGACTGCGTGTGCGTGTGCGGGAGATCTGGTGCCTGCAGAGGGTTCCGGGGGTGCGGAGTGTGCGGGGCGTGCGAGACACTCCGGGAGTGCAGGAGCGCGGGGCGTGCTGGAGGTGCCAGCCCGGCCCCTCGCGCCGCCGTCGGACCAGTCGGACAGCTTCGCCCCGGCCCGCCCCGGCCCGCCCCGCAGCCCTCCCGGAACTCCGCGCCGGCCGCCAGTGCCCCAGCCCGCCGGCCCAGCCCGCGCAGTCGCCGCCCCGCAGCGCTCGCCGCCCCCGGCCCGCTCCGGACACCGCGCCCCGGGGAGCCCCGGGCTGGCTGGAGGCCGCGGGAAATGGGTGCCGGCGCGAGGGGAGGGCCGGATTGGGGGTGCCCCCGCCGCCGCCCCCGACTGTGACGCGAACCGGTAAGCACCTGCGCAGTGGCTTTGGGCTGGGCTGGATTCGCACAGGGCGCGGGACCTCCTGACCTGCGGAGGGCAGAGTGGAGGAGGCAGCAGGGGGTCACGGCTGGGCCCCCCTACCCCCAGAATCCTGGTTGAGTGGGTGGGTGGCCAGGGATGCTTGGTGGCCCTGGTGGGCTTACCTAGTGAGTGCCTCTGCCTGGAGCAAAGCCCAGGTTCTTCCTCCTGGTCCCTGACTTTGGCTTTCCTGGGAGGGGGAAGAGTGTTTGCTCAACTGTTCATCTCATTCCTTCTAGGCCCCAGAACTGAATCTAGCTTGGCTTTTTAGTAGCTTGGCCAGATGGATTCCCCCTCCCCTTCCCACCCCAGACTACAAGGTGCCTCTGTGGTGTGCAGGCAAGACTACTCGACCCTCAAAGCCCAGGGCAAGACAGCTGTAATCCACCTGCCCTTGAGCTTCATTAAGCCACCCCGGTTCGGACACTGGCCTGATATAATTAACAACTATTTGAATATCTATGAATCCCTTTGCTTAAGAAACACACTAAGGTCAAGTTTAGACAGCGGATAAGGTAGAGTGTTTTATTCTATGCTTCCAGAACATGGTCTTCCCTCTTCATGGCGTGAATGAATTTGTCATCCATCCATTCATTCACATTTTTATCTGTTCATTCATTCATCCAACCATCTCTTCATTCATTCCACCAACTGTCCATCCATCCATCCTTCCATCCATCCACCCACCCACCCACCCACCCATCCATCCATCCATCCATCCATCCATCCATCCATCCATCCATCCATCCATCATCCATCCGTTCTTCACCCAACAGCTACTTCACTGAGTGCCTGCCCGCTACCAATCAGGCCTTTATAGCCCTCTGGGTATAAAACTCTCTTTTATATCAGAGTTGTAGGGTAGAGAGCATTTTCCAGTAGGAAGATGAATCAAACAAACACAAACCATCAATGTTGGGTGTAACAGTGAACAATAAGTGAACAATAAGATTGGCCCTTAGCTCAAGAATGCAAGTATGGATCCATTTCCTGGAATCATTTTCGTGAGGAAGGCTGTCTGGAGGGGATCCAGTGAGGGGAAAGAGAAGACAAACCCCTCACTACAGGGTTTATTTCTTGTTGGGGGCCTAAGTCTAAAGCAGAGATTTAAGTATCCCATCCCCCTAAATCTGCCCACTTGTTTATTCATTCAAAACTTACTATGTTCCCACCCCAAGTGCAAAGAATGAACAAGATGGACCTTCCCCTCAGAGTCTCTTTCCTGGTGGATCACATAGTGCTGCTGGGGGCAAAAGTGTATGTGCTATCATGTGATCAGGACAGGTTGAGGTTGTGACAGGGAATGAAATCTGAGAAGAAACCCAATGGAGACCTGTGACTGTGGGACAAGAACATTCCAGGCAGTGGCAAGAGCAAGTGCTAAGGCCCTGAGGCATGCAGGAGTCCTAGCTGGGTTGGTATGCTGGGCTGGGGGAACAGGAAAGAGATGAATTTGGTCTGGGGAGTGGGCAGGTATCTGAGATGTTCTTGCTTAGAGGAGGCAGGGGCAAGGCTCAGCCTGAGGCCAGAGGCTTCTGGGAAAACCAGAGCAGCCCTAGCTGCTGTGGAAAAAGATTTACAAGTTCTCAAAGCCTGGGGTCAGGCTTGATGGTTCACCCCAAGGAACAATAATCCACAGAGACAGACTTTTCACTTGTATTTTTGTTGCCCAGCATCTGCCAGGCCAAGTTGAGCTCACATATTGAGACACATTTATTACTTTTGAGTTTCTACTTCTGAGACTGCTCAGAGTTCTTCCCCCTCAGGATATCACCAATTTTATTCATTATCAACTTGTTGTTTGGCCTCTAATGACAGATTTTTTTAATTTATTATTTATGTATTTATTTTGGTTTTTGGACAGTGCTCAGGGATTATTCCTTGCTCTACACTCAGAAATCGCTCCTGGCATGCTCGGGGGATCATATGAGATGCCGGGATTCGAACCACTGTCCTTCTGCATGCAAGGCAAACACCCTACCTCCATGCTATCTCTCTGGCCCCTTGACAGATTTTTTTAAAATGGCGTCGCAAAGTAGTTTTAGTGGGTATTTCTATTGTTGTTTTTTAATTGGGTCTCCTCAGTACTTGGGGACCACCAGTTACCTTTGGAACCAGGCTGGGTCCTCATGGAGCAGGTATTGAATTGACAAGCCTCTCCACTTCCTTCTATAGCAGTGGGGTTATGAGTCTCACAACTCTTTTTTTTGGTTTTAGTTTTGGTTTTTGGGTCACACCTGGCAGTGCTCAGGGATTACTCCTGGCTCCACACTCAGAAACCACTCCTGGCAGGCATGGGGGACCATATGGGGATGCTGGGATTTGAACCAATGACCTTCTGCATGAAAGGCAAATGCCTTACCACCATGCTATCTCTCTGGCCCACAAGTCTTATTCTTTAGGTTCTTTGTCATTGTCTTCTGTGGACTTTTCATGTCCTGGCCAGTTATAAGGGTTTTATTATTATTATTATTATTATTATTATTATTATTATTATTAGATTTTTGGGACACACCCAGTGATGCTCAGAGATTACTCCTGGCTATGTGCTCAAAAATCGCTCCTGGCTTGGGGGACCAGATGGTACTCCTGGGGAATCGAACCAAGGTCTGTCGAGGGTCAGCTATGTGCAAGGCAAACACCCTACTGCTGCACTACCACTCCAGCCCCAAGGGGTTTTATTATATTCTCTTCGTTTCTTCATGGTTTTTTTTGGGGGGGGGCACATTCGGTGACCATCCTAGGCTAGCGCGCACAAGGCAGACACCTTATGCCCTGCACCACCGCTCCTGCCCCATTCTTCATGTTTATTATTTTTTTCATTCATCCCTTAGTCCCACTGAGGTTCGTCACCACCTCTGTCTGTCTTTGTGAGCACCAGTCACATTGCTGTGTCCTATGTTTATCTTGTAATCTCGACCCATTTTTTAAAAATAGATAATGTTGAACTGGAGCTTGTTTATTTATTCAACAGTCACTTATGTTCCCACCCCAAGTGCTAAGGATGTACAAGATGGATCTTCCCCTCAGACCCTCTTTCCTGATGGGTCACATAGAAGCATATGAGGGGAAACCATAGTGTTGCTGGGGTAAGACCTTAACTTGCATGTGGCCGACCCAGGTTTGATTTTTAGCACTTCGTAGAGTCCCATGAGTCCTTCCAGGAATGATCCTTGACCACAGTAACTCTTATGTATGGCCCAAAAGCCAAACAATAAATTAAAGGAAGAATAGATGATGTTGATTTATATAGCTAAGTCTTTTCTGACTCCCTAATCACAGTCAGCTGCAAATAGTGGTCTAGCTTTTCCAGCCTGATGCTGTCTGGTGAAAGGTTCTGTGGCTGTGTAAAAACTGTGTCGGTTGCTCTTTGTTGCTGTGCTAAGCTTCACAATAGGAACTTTGGAATGTTTTCACCCTTGATCCATGCTGGTTTAACCTAGAGAGAGAGTTGGGAGAAGTGCACACCTGGAGTCAGCCTGGAAGGATGAAGAGAATTTATTTGCTAGATGAAAAGAGACAGAGACAGGCTTTACAGGAGCAGGAGCGTAACCTGAGGACATTCCCCAGACATGCCCTGTGAGTATGGGTACCAGCAATATTCAGGAATGAAGCCTCAGGCAAGATCTGATCAGTCAGTAAAAAATTTTAGAGGCAGAGGTGGGGCTCTAGAAGAGGATATTGTGGGCTGGGTGGGACTTGAGACACAGGATCTCCCCCACATGTTCCCTCAGATATGAGGGGTGCAGGCTTTGTGTAGGTGGAGCTGTGGGCCCTTAGAGGAGATAATTGGTTGGACTGGGCATCCAAGGCATGAGGGTTGAGGTTGCTAGTAAGGAAGGACAGCAGACATGACCCTATAGACGGTCCCTTGTGAAGATCTCATATTGCACAGTCAGGAGGCATACCGGTAGCATGCAGGCAGGCTCTGGAGCCCTGCTCACATCTGCTCAGGGGGCCTCTGAGGCTGTACTGACTGATGAGAGGCTGGTGAACATTCAGCCAGGAGTGGGAAGATGAAGGACTGGTTGGTAGGGGCGAGGTCACCTCAAGAGAGAGCAAAAACAGAAGAGGCCTGGCTGGCACACAGCCCATAGCAGGTCTACAGGAAGAAGTGGACAGACAGGCCATGCTGGCCAGCAAAGGAGACATAGTGCACTAGTGCACTTATGAACTCTGTCCTATGCTCAGCCTTAGGAAAGCGTCCTCTCCATGGCAACTCCATACCCACGTGGGTGTGGTGCCACCTTGCAGGTACATTGACATGTTGAGGCCAAGAAGTGGGCAGTGGCCTCATGCAACATCATGCCTGGCCTCTCTATCTTTTTAATCAGTCCCAGAAACTGTCGCTTGTGGAGCCACCAAGCCAGGCTGTCGCTCTCTCTCTCTCTATTGGAGATTGTGGATACAGCCAGGACCAACTCTTGCTGGCATGAAGAGGGCCTCAGAACCCTGGGGAGTACTAGCTTATCTGGAGCCAGGTGCCACAAGAAATGCCTCTTTCAGAGCTTTTCTTCCTCCTTTAAGATGTCCAAACAAAATGTGCTCTGTCTCTTGTGACCCCAGAGTCTTGCTGTCCTGCTCACTTCTAGTTTGTGAATTGTTCAGGTTAATGGCTGATCAAGGCTAAGACGAGAGATAAGAAAGAGGTTGGGTTCATTTTCCCAAGGAATAAATGTTTGAAAGGTCAGATTCAGATGTACAAAGCAGTTACATTTCCTCATGATGGTTTTTCACTTGAGAGTTTTCTATCAAGATGATTTCAGTGAATATTCCTTTGGAATAGGTGACTTGGAAAAGAGACAGTATGGTCAGCTTTCCCCTGGTCTGGAGCAGGACTGTCTCTGAAAGATCCCTGAAATCACAGGCTCAATTTTATCAGATCTTCCTAATCACATTCAAGTAAATGCTTAACTCCTAAAAATGTTCATTGTGTGCATCACATGCCCAAGGGGGACACAGCCTTGGGTGGCAGATCCTTGAAGAAGGTCCTTTCTGCTGGGCAGGAAAAGGAGCCACCAGCACTAGCCTTCCACTCTCTTAGGTTATGTAGCTGGAATTTCCATTTCTGCAGATTAAACAGAGGTCAGGCTTATAGTGCAAGGACTCATGCTTGGCTGTAGGCACTTCTTGAGTAGTTAGTGTTGAGCCTTTACGGGAAAGGCTGGTTGTGTATTTGGGAGCTGTCTGGGAAGAGTGAATTTCTTCCATACATAAAGGACATACAGTGTTTTGGAGAACATATGACAGTGCCTGGTCTGCAGGTCCCCTTCAGGACCATCTGCCTCTTGGAGAAGGGGCTTGGGTTTTATGGGGCTCTGTGGGGCTCTTGGGATTCTTTCTTCTGTTGGGGATAGATCTGCCTGGGGAAGGCATCAGAGCTGACGTAGGCCCCAGATGCTGCTGCTTTTAGGCATATAAAGAGACAAAGTATGTCATGATCAGACCTTTTTTTTTTTTTTTTAATTTTTACTTCTTCACCTTAAAATAATCTTCAGACAAGATCTGGGGTTCAGTGGGTCCCCACATCCATGTCAGAGAAGTCTCTGGGCAGTGGGTGGAAAGGCAGTGACACATATGGTCAGCCCGTGAGAAGTTGCCACAAGCTGACTGACCCTCTGGGGCCCCATCAAGCTTGCTTCTCAGCCCAGCCCAGCAAGGCGGGGGGGGGGGGGGGGGGGGGGGGGGGAGGGCAGCACGGTGCAAGGCTTTCCAACCTTTAGAGAGGGCAGTAATCAAGTCCTTACTTGATTTAACCACCTTAAATTTTGGTATTTTTAACTGGTGTATGATAAATAGCATTGGACTTAAATTCTTAAAATTCTGTTTGCCATTGCCATTTCCAGATGAACACCGTCAACCCTATACATGGGATCTTTTCATTTTAATTTCTTTCTTTAATTTTTGCTTAAGTACACAGAATTTTTGATTTTTGCGAGTAGGGACAGAAGTTAGTAAAATAGGTAAGGTGCTCGCTAGCCTTGTAAATAGCTGACCTAGGTTTGATCCCCGGCACCACTTAGGGTCCCCTGAATACTGCCAGGAGTGATCTTTTAGTACAGAACCAGGAAAAAGCCCTAAGAACTGCTGGGTGTGGCTCCCAAACCAAACAAATTTGAGATCATATATAATATATCACTGTTTTTGTTTTGTCTTGTTTTGTTTTTGCTTTTGGGTCACACCTGGCAGTGCTCAGGGGTTACTCTGGCTCTATGCTCAGAAATCCCTCCTGGCAGGCTCGGGGAACCATATGTGATGCTGGGATTCAAACCACTGTCCTTCTACATGCAAGGCAAACACCTCACCTCCAAGCTATCTCTCCGGCCTGTTTTTGTTTTTCTTTTAAACAATATCCTGAAAGCCTCTTTCCCAATTCATTAACTGCTCTCAGGAAAAAAAGATTACCATCCTGTATGTGACTGTCGGTGTTTGGGCATTGAGCTGGGGTCATCCTTACCTTGATGAGTAACAGATGGCATCACATGTAGTTCAGCACATGTTCTGTGAGCACCTTCCAGTGCCGGCGGGCCTAGGCATGGAAGTGCAGAGCTGCAGGGTTTTTGCTCATTGCATCCTGGACAAGGGCAGAGCTAGGACCAGCAGCTTTGGGGAAGAGCTCATTGCATACCCTGGGGCCTGGGAGGTTAGCTGAGAAGGGCTGCACCACATTGAGGCTCTGAGCAAGCAGGGTCCCTGGGCATCTGTCCTTCCCACAAGCAGGGAAGGGGCCTGCTTTCTCGCTTCCCTTTCGCAGGATGTACAGGAAAGTGAGGAGGAAGCTTCCAAAGCCCTGTGGGCCCCTGGCCCTGCTTCCCAGGTACCCCCTTTTGCCCTTGGTCTTTCCCTGAGCTCTGGAACCTTCACTTTCTTCTTCCTTTCCATGGGAGTCTGCTTCAGCGATTCCTAATATGGCCTAGGAATGTATAGGGAGGCTGGGTCCCCACTTTTCCCCCAGGGCCCAGGCTGTGCAGGTCAGAGAGCCTGGTGTTTTCTGGAGGAAGGAATTTTGGCCTTAAAGGCTAGTCTTTGGGTTTTTTGGGGGGGTTTTGGGGGGGGGCATACTTGGTGACACTCAGGGGTTACTCCTGGCTTTGTACTCAGAAATTGCTCCTAGCTTGGATGAAGGGGGATCGAACCACGGTCTGACCTAGGCTAGGGTGGGCAAGGCAGATGCCTTACCACTTGCACCACTGCTCCAGCCCCTAGAGTTTTTCCAGATAGGTGAAGTAGCCCATTAGCCATCCCAGGGCCCCTGAGCCTCGGCTCAAGCTCTACCTAGTAGTTGGTGTCCTGAGCTTCCAGATGTGAGTTTCAGAGGCTCAGAGTGGTGATTCAGATTGTCTCCGTAGTACCCTCTGCCCTTGCAAGGCCACCAAGATGCTTTCCTACCTAGCTGTAGTTCACAGCCCTTATGGGCCTGCAGAGATGGTCTTTGTTATGTTCCCTAAGTCCTGCCTTTAAATCTAGCGTAACCATTTACTGACTGTCTAAACCTGCTCTGGGCCTGATTTCCTGATCTTGAAGCCACCAGGTGCCACCTTTGTGCCCGCCTAAACTTTCCGGTAGCATTTGACACAGCTGACCACTTCCTCCTTCTGAGTCTATTTCCTCTCTGGTGGCCGTTGACCACACACACGCTTGTTTCTCTCCCCTCCTCTGACACTGCCACCCCATTCTCTGCAGACTTCTTTAGACCTAGCAGACGCTGGCTGGGCCCCACCTACTCTCCCCATTCTCCTTATCACCCACTCTTATCTCTGTCTCTCACATACATACTTCTTGAGCCTAGCACCTCACATCAACTCCATGTGCTCAAATCAGCTATGATATCTCTCGATTTTTCTCCCCTGAATCTCTCTCATCTCTTTCTGCCAAAGCCATTACCTCTTGTTTAGTTGCTTGAGCACAGGCCTAGATATTGGCCTTGAAGTCTCACCACCTAGCACCCACCTACAAAAGCAGCAGATCTTATTAGTCATCCTCAAACCTTCTCTCCACAAGCCCACTGCCTCCAAGTCAAGGAAGCCACTGTCCTACCCACATCCCTGTTTCCTCTGCTGGTCCCCACTCACTTAATCCTCAACCCTCTGAAAAGGCCCTTTGAATGTACTTTCTTCCTGACCCCAGGCCTGTCCTTTCTCCCCTGCACCTAAGCTCTGCTTTACCTCAGGATCCAGTGAGTCTGGACTAGTTTCTCCCACATGATGGCTGCCTTCCTGACCCTGGATCTTTCTGGCCTTAGGGAAGGAAGCAGAATCACAGTTCACTCCTGAAAGTGCCACCCACAATCACAGACTGCCCTCACCCCAGGGTCATCTTGAGCTCACATGCTACATACCTCCTCTCTCTGTTCTTAGAGATTTCTCATCTATGCTTCTTCATGGAAAGTTGGTCTTGTGTTGTCATTCTTCTGAAGGGAGGGTGTAAAATAAATCCCACTAGTTGTGAGATCATGCCACACATCGTATCTCCAACCCCGGACAGACGGGTCTGAAACAGCTGTGTAGTAGTGAAAGATTAATAAAAGAAGCCAGTCAGGAGCCAGTCTGTGCCTCATGATCTCTCCAAGCACCAAGTAGAACTGTACTCTTTCTTTATTAAACCAATTTAAGGCTGGGTGGAGGGAGGAGGGAGGTAGAGAGAAAAGCACCTATTCAGGTGGGCTTTTACATATCAAAGAAAGAAGCTATGGGAAAGAGGAAGATGGGGGTACACCTTTGTTTTGGGTTCATTGCTGGGTGTCATCTTACAGAAGGGCAGTTTCTTGCCTTGGGGTCTTGGACTAGGCGCTTGCCTGAAAGATTCTAGAGCTCCTCAAGACTGGAAGCCTAGAGTAGGGTTTGATTTGAGCCCTGGTGATTTGAGCTACTGTGTAACTCAGACAGCTGACAGATACAGCTCTGGGTTTCCAATGAACCAGGTTTGAGTTGCATTACTGGTGGGAGTAGTCAATTCCTCATATGTGCCAGTCCTGAACAGTGAATAGTGGGACCCTGCCCGTGCCTGAACATATCAGAGTGGTCACTGCAACACCCCTTATTGTTATAAGCCAGTGCTTCTCAAATAGTGGGCATGCCGGTGTGTGTGTGTGTGTGTGTGTGTGTGTGTGTGTGTGTGTGTGTGTGTGTGTGTGTGTGTGTGTGTGTGTGTGTGTGTGTGCGAGGCTCCATAAAGGGGGGGTGCGTTTGACCTCTGCAGACACTGTCATAACAAGCTAAGCCCCGTGTTTATGTCTCTGTATGTCTCTGGAACTGAGAGTTGCTGTGTCCTGTTTCAAACTCCGCTTCAAAAGCTATGCATTGCAAAACGTGCTCATTGTAACCATTAATCCAGACATCACCTCTGAGTAAAAAATCAGCTAAAATTATTTTATATATTTTTGTTTTGCAGGTTAAAGTTGTTTTCTTTTTAAGTTTATTTTTTTAATAAAGATACTATCTACAATTCCGGGGGGGGGCACAAAATTGTTTTCTTCTTCCTAGGGGGTATGACAGAAAATAATTGAGAAGTATTGCTATAAACACAGGGGTCCTAGCCCCTGCCCCATGCTGCACCCTCTGCTGTGGACTCATACACACACAAGTGTCTCCTTTTCTCCTCCTACCTTGGCAAGACATATGTGTCCCCAAGCCTAAAACCAGCCCATACTTCTCCCCAGTCTAATTCCTTTTGCAAGGATGAGACTGGGAAAGTGGAGACTCTGGGTTACAGGTGCCCGGAGGTAGCATGTCCTATGGCCTGTCAGGAAGACATAGTGGGAGGGACAAGCCTTCCATCTGTGAGTGATCTGGGTGAGGACGCTGCTGTTGGAACACAGACATACTGGTGTCTGGAGTTGGGGTGTGATGGGTCCGCTTGGGCTGGGTGGAAGAGATTTCCATCCTCACAAATGTCAGTACAGACAGACCAGAGAAGCAGGTGATCTTGAGAGAAAGGAGGAATGAGAGTATGTGACTCTTGGTGACTTGGCCTTTGTCTCTGTGGGCAGTGCTGGGAATTGGTGTGGACAAATGGTGGTACTTCCTGTAATCTTGAGAGTAGAGTTCTAGCCCCAGACAGCTGGGGAATGCTCACTCTTCTGGCTTTTCCCTGGGCCTTAGTTCAGAAAATGTCCCAGAATAGACCAGGGTGTTCTCTGCTGGGGGACACCCTTTGTAACGATGGGATAGCTGTATCAGATGCCATTGTTATCCACTAGGCCAGACCACACTCAAACATGGAAATGTTGGGGCCAGAGCTATGGTACAGCAGATAGACGCTTACCTTTCATATGGCCAATCTGGGTTCAGATCTCAGTACCCCATCTGGTACCGAGCCTGCCAGGAGTGATCCCTGTGTAGAACCAGGAGTAACCCCTAAGCACCTAGATGTGACCCCAAAACAAAACAAAAAAAGCGGGGCGGGGAGGGATGTTACTTGTTCAAAACAGAAAGGGAAAGTTGCATGACCTGGGCCCCTCCGAGGAACTGAGAAAACTTGGGGATGAGGCCCAGGGGAGCATGGGGGAGGGGCAGGAACCTGTGTATCGTCCATACACACTCAGATGGAGAGGGAAAGAGGTCTTGGGGTGGGGGGGGGAGGGAGTGTACAGGGACAGGGCCATGGGGGAAAGCTTGGCCAGAAGTTGTTCTTCTCTTGTGGGCAGGAAGCTTGAGGCTAAGAGCAAGAGGAGCCCTGACAGGCAGGCGGCGCAGAGGGCCGGGCTGAGGGTAGGGTGGTGAGTGAGCGGAAGTCGGAAGTTGTCGCCACCACACTTGCCACTCAGGAGTGGACGGACAGGCAGCCTCTGGGACCTGATCCCGCGTCCCTTCTTTGAGTCTTTGGAGGTGAGTGTGGTGGGCCTGCCTGGGGCAAGGCAAAGGTGGAGGGGTTAGCGTTGTGTGGCCTAGAGTGTGGGGTTGGCTTCTTAGTGCTTTATGCCCCACATTCGGCCTCCCCGGAGCCCTGCGGAAGGGGCCATGGCTAGGAAGGTCGTTTCTGAGCCTCTTTTCCAGAAACAAACTATGGTTGAGGGTCCTGGGGGATTGGTGGCCAGAGAGTGTCCCAGATATCTAGATATGGACCCAGCAGGGGAAAGGCAGGCCTAGTCAAGACCTCCGATGTGAACTTGACTTCGAAGGGGACTCTCAGCTTTCTGAGGCTGGGACCCCACCCAGTTTCAGACCTGCTGATCCTGCTCTACAACAAGAACCCATTCTCTCTTGAAAGCGCCTAGATTGGGATGTGGAAGGTGGCGATATCCTGGTGGGGATCCATGTGGGGAAGGCCTGCGTGTTTCCATTCACCCTCAAGCTGCCATCCCTGCTTCTGCTGAAAGACAGGCACAGGCCCTGTCACCAGCGGATACCCCCATCAGGCCTTTGAACCCAAGCTAGGCTTGGAGGACAAGGCCTCCAGCAGGTCCATTTCTGCAGCTGGCAGTGCTTTAGTGCACTCCAGATGTATTGTCCTACTGTGTGGGCCCCAGGCTGCTGAGCTCCTGCTGAAGGGAGAGGAGAAGTCAGTGAGGTGTCAGGAAGTCTTACCTGGACCTGCTGGCCGACCACAGTCCACACTCCCTGCCTTCCCCACCCCTGTGCTTCTGCATGAAAGCTCCTTCCCTGTGGGCAGGATGTGGGTCTCCCCTCACTGTCTCAGGGCTCTCAGGTCTGGGTTCAAGCTGTGTTCCGGTACTGCATCTCCACAAGGGCGTCTCCACAGCCTGGGGTCTTTTTACCTTTGGGTACCTGCCCAGCACAGCCCTACAGGGTTCATCATGAAAATTCACACACCTCCCAAAGCCCCCCCCCCCCAGGTGGTGACAGTTCCCTAAAATGGCTTTGCTCCCCACCTCTGTGCCCCCTGACTTTGGAACTCAGAGCTTTCTCTGGGATTCAGCAGAGACTTGGTGCATCTCCAGAACTGACCTTAAGCCACTGGGCCATCAAGGTGGGAGGACAGGTGACAGGATTCACCTCTGGGGGAAGGTGGTGGGTTCTGGTGAGGATGTTTCCAACATACGTGCTATTTCAGAAGAGGTGTCCAATAGGGTAAGGAGCAGTTTAGCACATGAAATCTCTGTGTCTTCCCCAGAATGGACAATGCTGTCGCAGCGGGTGGAAGGATACCAGGACATTAATCACCTCTGGTGCCATAGAGGTGCTTTCTGGTCGTTGGCTTGAATGTATGGTTTTTTTTGGGGGGGGCAGAGTGAATTTTCTCCTGAAAGGGAAATTCGATCAGGACCCTCCCAAGGTAGGGACCTTACCCCGAATCCTCAGCCTCTAGTGATTATCCCACCCCACCATTTCCCTCTTTCCTTGTGTTCATAAACTTCTGTTGAACCCAACCCTGGGGAGTGGGCCCTGGGGAGATGTGAGACGAAGACACTAAGAGGAAATCTGAAATATTTGAATGAATTGATTTCTGGGGCCTGCAGATGAGATATCAGCTCCCCGAGTGCCAGAAAGATAGCACAGTGAGTAGGGCTCTTGCCTTGGCCAATCTGGTTCCATTTTCACCACAATATATGATCCCCTGAGCCTCCTAGGAGTCATGCTTGATCCTAGATTCAGGAGTAAACCTGATCACTGCTTCTCCACACCTAGTAATTATTAAAAATAAAAGAACACTCTAGATCAGGAATCAGCCCCAACACCCCCTTTTCTCTCCCTGAACTAACCAGGCCATTTCCCATATCCCAGGCAGGGTAGGGGCTGTGGTTCCTGCTTCTCTCTTTCCCAGACAAGGGGCAGGGCCACATTGGAGCTGGGGAAGTTTGAATTCATTGGAACGCCCTTAAATATGTGGTGTATATGGGGCTGTATGGCCCTGTCTTATGCTTATGTGTGACTCCCCCAGAAGGGGAGTCAGAAGGTAGTGAAACTGCCCACCAGGAAGCAGGACCCCCATCAGTTCCCTGGAACCCCATCCATGGTAGCCTTGGGAATCTCCAATCAATCCTAATCTTTACCACATACCCAAAGGATCACATAGTAACCTCCAGCCCCAGCTTCACAGTCAAGAGTAGATGGAACTTCCCAGACTATGCTGTCGTCTGGCATCCCCGCTGCAGAGCAGCTCTTCTTGGTGCCTGTTTTGGCAGGAGAGGCAGCTGGACTGGGAGGAGATGATCAGACACATCAGCACCAAGACTGCGGTGCTGTAAGTCTGTTACTGAGTCCTCTCACTGCCATTGCCTGGCCTTCAGATGCCTCAGGCCCCTGAGATCAGCTCTTTCTATTTTGGCCTTTTGTTTCTTGTCCCTTTGACTTCCATCACATGGAAGATCCTGTCACATCTGGTCTAGTGTTGGCATGTGTACTTATTTGCACAAATTTCTGGGTACAGACCACTGAGACTCGGGTCTTGTTTGCATTTCGGGGTATTAAGACCTCACCCAGTGGTGCCCTGGACTTTCTCCTGGCTCAGCACTCAGGGATCACTTTAGGCAGGGAGGACTAGGACTATATGCAGTGCTGGAGTTTGAACCAGTGTTGGCTGCATGGAAGGCAAACTTCTACCCACTGTACTATCTCTTTGGTGGAGACTCAGTTTTTTGGTTTTTTTTTTTTTTTGGTTTTTTGGGCCACACCCGTTGACGCTCAGGGGTTACTCCTGGCTATGCGCTCAGAAGTTGCTCCTGGTTTGGGGGACCATATGGGACACCGGGGGATCGAACCTCGGTCCGTCCAAGGCTAGCGCAGGCAAGGCAGGCACCTTAACTCTTGCGCCACCGCCCCCCCCCCCCCGAGACTCAGTTTTGTTAGAAGTTGCAGGTCCCCTTTGGGCCTTGCCCCTATTCTTGGCACCTGGAGTATAGGTGAACTGTCATCACTGAGCAGATACTCATGCCCAAAGGCTGATACATACTTAGGAGTGATGGTGGGAGGTGGATGTGTGAATGAGGTCTGGAGAACGAGTCCCAGGAGGGAAGCATGCTTGTTACAGCATGGCCAGGTGAGGTAGAGGCCCGTGATGTCTATGCTAGGTCTTAAGTGTCTCTTCACCTCTGCCCCATCAAGTGGTACCACTTCAGCATGTGCCCTGCCTCATCTCTTTGTTCCACTCAGCAAATGGGAGGAAGCAATGGGTCGACCCAGGTTTCCTGAGATAGACATTAGAGTCCAAGCTGTCTCCTCTCTCCATCCTTGACAATCTGTATGATCTAGTGGGCTGAGATGGCAAAAAGGGGAGGTGTCTGGTGCTTTTCTTGTCCTGCTAGAGGACTCAGGGGCCAAAATCTAAAAATTTCAGCTTCTCACCTGGGGTGAGGATTGAGAGCCTGATAGGCCCAAGAGCCTGGAGTGAGGCTGAGCTTAGGCCCTGGGATGGAGGAGAGACACTGTGACTGTTAAAGTGGATTTTTTCAGCACTGGTGAATTCTTACAAATTGTCTGAAAGATGTCCATACAAGAATCAGGTACTGAAAAATCAGAGTTTATTTGGTTCAGGTTATCTGTGATGCTGAAGCAAACTTGAGTAGATGTGTCTGCCCCTCCCCACTAATGGCAGGACTCTCCTTTCCGCAGTGTCAGTCTCATCTCTCTGGTCACATCCAGTGTAGGGTCATTTGGACTGTCCCTCTGTTGTTCTCTATCCAGTGTATACTTTCCTGACTGAAATCTTGTTGCTGGCCTCTCTCCAACTGTACCTAGTGGCTCTCCAGTATCCCAGCTCTAGCCACATGCTTATAGGGGAAAGGTCTTTGCTTGCATAATTCTGCTGTCTGTCTGGGCTTAGGTGAATATGGTGGATGAAGGGTGTGTGTGTGTGTGTGTGTGTGTGTGTGTGTGTGTGTGTGTGAGAGAGAGAGAGAGAGAGAGAGAGAGAGAGAGAGAGAGAGAGAGAGAGAGAGAGAGAGAGAGAGTGAGAGAGAAAGAAAGAGAGGGGAGAGCTGGAGTTTCCTTTGATCTGCTGCTATTTCCTACCTCGTCTTCTTATCATCTATTGTGTACCTTTCTGGTGAGTGATATTAAAATGATCACCTCAGGGGCTGGAGCATACAGCTGACTGGGTTAGATCCCCAAGTTCACCAGGGGTGATCACTGAGTGGAGCAAGCCCTGAGCAGCACTGGATGTGGCTCAAAAACCAAAATATAGATAACTAAAATAAATAAATAAATAAAGTGATCCAATTAGATTAACCTTAGTTTAGCTAGTGTATCTGGCATTCTAACTTTCCATTTCCACCCTATTAGCAGGATGCAGTCTATTTCCTTTGACCCAGAGTGTTGAGTACAGGCTGAAAATCCGGAATGGCCTCTCTTTGGGGGGTAGCTGCAGAGTTTGGGGAGCTGTTGTGGAACTCAGGTATAGAAAAATCCCTAGTGCTTGGGTCCTTTCCTGAGGACTGGCCCTGCAGAACCAGGAGGTCACTTTTACAGTCAGAGATTCCTACTTTGCTAAAGGTGAGGTGTGGGTGCAGAGGAAGGGTCCTCAGGAACCCCTGAGGGATTCTGTTATTTTGGGGGGCTTAGAGAAGATTCTTTCAAGAGGAGTGAGAACCAGATTCCTTTCTTTTTGGCCTCCTCTGAAGGAAGGCCTTGAACAAGCCTGTTTCTGGGTGACATTCAGCATTGTGGCCCTGCCTGGCTTAGTTTGAGGGCGCTTACTTAGAGGGCCCTGAGGCCAAAGATGGATGGATAGGGATCATCGATGACCCTTGAGCTTTAGCTGGTCTCATAGCAGGAGGCTCACACCAGGCCAAGGTCTGAGTAAGGCCTAGGTACTCCTTTACCCCACTACCCTGTGAGGTACAGAATGACCAGGCCCGTGGAATCTGTTTTGTGGGGGGGGGGAGTCTGGGGGGCCACCCCAGCCCAGCCAGCACATGTAAAAGCTTTTGTTGGCTTCTGTTGGGAGCCAGGACAAGTGGCAGAGCCTCCTCCTACCTGTGGCTCATGAAGCCCAGCCCTGCTTCATGTGTGGGCCAAGGTGTGTGGGGCTTCCTGCTGGAACCTGTGAGTTTCGGACTATGTGTGTGTTTGTGGTGTGGTGATAGGGTGATGGGAAGAGATTCAGTCCATGAGTTGGGAAGCTACCATGAGTGCTACCCACAAATGGAGAGGCCTTTATCCACTTTGTTGGAGCTCACACAGGGCCTCTCAGATGGAAATCTATGAGCAGGTGAAGTGAAGTGAGGCAAAGGCAAAAACCACGCCAGACACCAGAGGCTCTGTGCCCTCAGAGCCACAACTTAGTTAATTTGGGAGTTGTTTTGAGCCTGAAGGTGCTCAGGGCTTACTCTTGACTCAGTGCTCAGGGATCACTTCTGATGCTGCTCGCGGGACACCCCTCTGCTATCTCTGCTGATCCAGAATCTGTGGCTGGCCCAGCCTGCCCCGGCTCTCAGACAGAGACCTTCAGCCAGCCCATTGTACATACCAGGGGATGGAGAAGCTACTGAACAGTTTCTGGGGGGAGTCTTGCTGAATTCCAGCCCCCACAGGGCTCCATGACACAGTCAGTGTACAGGCAGCTCTCAGCCTTGGCCAGCTGTCTTCTGCCCCCTGCAAAAACTGGGCTCTGGCAGTGGGCTGAAGTTGGGGTGCAGTGAGCACCCCCTTGCTTTCCCTGAGTGGGTGCTTCCTGTGACCTGGCTGCCAGCTTTGCCCATACCCATGAGGCTGCCTTGCCTACCCGAGCCTCTGCCTAGCTTCCCCTGCTTCCACGGTCATCCCTGGTTTCCAGTTTCTTGTTGCTCTTTTCTAGCAGCTCTGCCTACTGCCTGCCACCCTGGTGGGGACTTAGTACTGTAGCCAGGAGAGAGAGAATGAGCTGCCAATAGGGTCCACTCTTCTCCTGTCTTGATCCCAAGCCCTTCTGTCAGTGTGTGTTTCTGAGGAGGGTGAAGGTCACTGAGACTGGGGGGCGGGGATGTCACCTCACTGCCCACTCCAGCCACTCTGGCTGAAGTCTGAGTGTGCAGGTTTTCTTGCAGCTATGGCATGCATGGGCACTCACATCTAATGCTGGTCTATGTCTGCCCTGGGTTTTTTGCAGGGTTTAGGTGGACTCCCTGCTGCCCTCAGGACGGCAGCCTCTTCTTTATCATCACTATCATCATCATCGCTGACATGTTATAAATGTGAAGGCACTGTTGAAGGGTTCCCACCACTTTGATGATGGGCGACCACTGGTTGTCTGAAGCTTCGGAGCCCCCAGGACATTTTGGTGCCTGTGAGGGAGACAACCTGCCCCCACAGCCCGAATTCCTGCAGCCCAGGGCACCCTGCAGCCCTCCAGAGCGTGGGGTACAGATGTGTGCCTTGGACCATCCCACATCTGCCAGACCTGATGCTTCTTCCTGGGGCAGCCCTCCAGAGCATGGAGCACAGACTTGGGCCATGGACCCTCCAATATCTTCCAGGCCTGATGCTTCTCCCTGGGACTCCAGCAGGGATGCACCGGGAGAGGCCTGTTCCCCAGTGGCCCAGAGCAGCTCCACGCAGGTGGTATTCTGGGCTGGTATCCTGCAGGCTCAGATGTGTGTGTTGGACCTGGAGGAGGAGCTGGAAAAGACAGATGGGATCCGAGCAGAGCTGAGACGCTGTGTCCCTACCACGCCTTTAGGTTTTAGCCACCCTATGGAGGAGGCCTGCGAAGAAGACAGCAGCAGTGGGCCCGAGAGTGGCAGCGAGCTGAAGGGTGGCAGCGAGCCCGAGGATGCACCAGATTCGTCTCCAGAGTGGGGTGCTGAGGAGGAGAGCGTGTTTTTTGACAACCCTCTCTTTCTGGAGAGCCCGAGCTCCGACACCAGTGCTTCTGGGGCGCACTTTTCCTGGGCCTTCCCTGACTGCCTGAATATCAGGAACCCCGAGACATTGGAAAGCTTGGTACCTGAAGCTGGGGAACCCGAGGATGCAGGAGGCGAGCCAGATGGTGGGGACAGCCTGGCTGACTCTGGGGGGCCGACGACCCCGCCATTCCCTGTGCCCACCTACAAACTTCACTCCTTTTCCTGGGCTGCCCTGAACACCACAGGTGGGCCTCTGGATGCGCCCATTGACTGGAAAGAGAAAGAGGTGAGCTGTGTTCCAGGGGGACCCTCCCCAAATCTATGGGGCTATGCAGGGGATGCAGAAGGGTCTAGTACCAGTGCATGTGCTTGCTAGTGTTAGGACAGCACAGTAGCCCAGGGACCTCAGCATCTGGCTGTGAAGAGTGCATCCAATGTTACTTGCTCCCATAGCAGTGAAGCCTTAGTGCTCATCCCGCACAGGTGCATGGAGGTCTTGACTTCCCGGACCCCCCTCCCCACATCTATCTGGTCTGTCCATCTTCTCCCTACTGGAACCAAAACCAGTCAGCCTGCCAGGGTTCCCAGCTGACCTGCAGAGGCCTCTCTCCTCTGCACTGATCCCAGTGCTTGGTCCTACGTGCTCCTCAGTTCCCATCCCTCCGTCCAGTTCAGCCTCTGTATCTCAGGGCCCAGGACAAAGCCCTGGAGTCCTTGAGACCTTGGGAAGGTGGGCGTGAATGAGGACAAGTGGAGCGAGTTGATGGGAGGCTTGACCCCGTGAGGCCTTTGCCAGATAAGGAGAACAGGAGGGCCCAGGCCTTTATGTAACTTTCTTATCACAATAGCAGCGCGTAGTGCCCACTGGTTCCCACAGGAGCATCTTCCACCCCTCAGCCCCATTGTCTAGCATCTGCTTATCTGAGAAAAGCCTGGGCTTTTTTCAGGCTCTGACAGTGCCTCTATGACATGTGATGTGGCCCCTCTGGGCTGGGCAGGGAGGCAGGAGGCAGCTTTAGTCGGTGGATGGAGTGAGGTGGGGAGGAGACCAAAGCAGGGCTGGTTTCTCATCTCACTCTTCTCTGCTTCTCTATTGCCTTCTTGTAGCCTCCCCTAAAAGTAGGGTTTCTTCCCAGGGTACAGAGAATGGCGGGGGTACAGGACATCTAAATTCTGCCCCTCCTATAGGCTAGTCCTCACCTTTGCAAAGGAGAGCCTGACGTCCAGGGCATCACCCAGGAAATGTGGCTCCATCTTCTTTGTCCCAGCTGCAATCTCTCCTCAGTCCTCTGGGTGGGAGAGAGGGAGGGTCTGTGGCAAAGCGTCTCTCCCCTGGGCTCTCAGCCTCCTTTTCTCTCCCCACAGGACCTGTCCTGCTCTCAAAGGAGGGTCCTGCTGATGGAAGAAGGTCCTTCCTGGCTACCTCCAGAGCCTTCTTGTTCTGAGAACAGAGGTGAGGACAGAGGGGGACCTTGGAAATGGGATACCAGGAGGTGCTCGACTTGGGGAGGGGTGGACCATTCTGGAGCTGTGGGGTCAGGCAGCTTTCCCAAGTCAGTATCCACTATCTTCCCACTTCTGTGACCCCTTGGGGGTGACTTGGGCAACCTAGCACCCTATAATGCAGCCAAGTGAGGCCTGGTGGACCCTCTGTGCTGTAGCACTTGAGATGCTGGCATTGAACAGTGCCAGGGTCACCGAGTGCTGCCATCCTAGGCAGATACCCCAGCCCAGAAATACTCATAAAGAAGGCAATGTGCTGGGAATCAGAGACATAATGCAGTGGGTAGAGCTCTTGCCTTGCAACCAACCCAGGTTCTATCCCTAGCACAACATAGGGACCCTTTGAATAATTACCACCCTCCTATGGACCCTGCCAGGAGTGATCCTAGTGCCATCAGGTATGGCTAAAAACAAAAATGTCCAGAAATCTGGTGTTTTCTGGGGCCAGAGTGGTGGCGCAGCAGGAGGACGTTTGCCTTGCATGTGACTGACCTAGGACTGACCACGGTTCGATACCCCAGTGTTACATATGGTCCCCCAAGCCAGGAGCAATTTCTGAGCACATAGCCAGGGGTTATCCCTGAGCGTCACTGGATGTGGGCCCCCCCAAAAACAAAGAAAAAAAGAAATCTTGTGTTTTCTATGCCTGAGAACTCTTGATTTTGGCATGTCCTAAATTCCTGCTTATCTCCTCATGAAGCCTCTGCCCACGGCCTGCACATGTGGGAGGTCACAGTCCACAGTGGGACGGGATGTGCTGCCAATTCCTGGCCCCTGTGCCCTGTCTGCCTCAATCTCCACCCTCTTTTCTGTATTACTTGCCCAGGCTCTTCATTGGGTGAAGAGATTGCTTCGTGTCCTTCAGCCTCTGTTCTCAGCACCTCAACCCCTGGCCCTTGGGGGAGTCCAGCTTCTTCGCCTGAGCCCAGCAGCCCTGAATCTGTGAGCAGAAACTCCAGTGCCAGGCCCAGCCCACTGACCTCAGGGCAAGGCAGCCCACAGCTTCAGAGACCGTACCGGGATCACGGGACCCCCAGAAGGACATTAGATGCTCCGTGCCCAGTGCTTTTGACCACTGACGGAACAGAGCTAAGTTCCCAGGACACAGAGGAGGCAGAGGAAGCCCTAGATCCGTGCACAGAGCTCACTAGTGAAGATCCAGCCAGCACCATAGGGACTGGAGCCTCCCAGCCCCTAGCCACAAGGTAAGTGGTGCCTTGAGTGTGGCTGCTGCATTCCGGGAGAGGACACAGACATGGTCCTGCTCTGATGCACATAATGAGAGCACTTGGGATTATCAGGGCCCAAGCGATAGGGCAGTGGGTAGGATGTTTGCCTTGAAGACAGCTGACCCAAATTCAATTTCTGGAGTCCCATTTGGACCCTGAACCCCGTCAGGTTCAGACTGGCTCTGCACTCAGCCAGTAGCATGGCTAGCTATGCCTAAGATCTAGGAAAACTTTTCCGTTTTATTTTAATTTTATTCTATTATTATTTTTAACCCCTTTGTCAGATGCTGTGCTGTGCTGTGCACATTTCAGCTGTGGCTGTCACTGAGGTCATACATGGAAGATCACTCCCCCTTCAGCCACTACCCCACCATGCTCCCTGTGCTATGTTTATATGGGTCCAGGGAGCTGCTCCCTGGGCTGTAGGTGTTCATGGCGGGGTGGGGTCACAATGGTGCTCCCGTGTTTCTCGGCTGTGCTGCTCCTCTCAGTACAGGGCCTGGCTGTGTCTTTGGGCCTTGCTGCTGGCCTGGGGACCATGGTCATTGTCGCCATATGTGAAAACCAGGGACTCGACTACGTGATGTAGCCTCAGCAAGAGCAATGTCACTATGTCGCTGTGTGGGGTTTCCCTGGACATTTCCTGTGCTGTTGCCCATCAGCCTGGTGTGCAGCCAGTGACTGCAGCACAGATAGCCTGAGTGAAGCACACGTTGCCAAAGAACTGAAGGGGCAGGGTTGGGATGGGTGTTAGTTGTGTGGGCAACAGCAGTGGTAATTGTGGAGTGCAGGGACCATGGTTCTGAGGTTGCAGTGGTTAGGTCCAGTGTTCCAAACCCAGCGTAGAGCCTCACACACACTGAGCAAGCCCTGAGGGGAGAGGCTCTGGGTGGTATGAGCAGAGTCGCACAAGCCAGATGCCAGGCTGAAGCCCAGAGAAGAGGGAAGAGAAGACACTGGATGCAGGCCCTGCACACTGGGGGAGGGTTAGCTGGAGCCTGACACCAGCCTCACAGCCATCAACCAGCAGAGGGGCTTGGGTGAGGACCAAGGCAGTGAGGTTGGCCTGACATAGAACTGGACTGACCTCAACTGTGACAGTCAGACCCGGACCGGGAGGGAAGCATGATGGAAATCTGCCCATTCAGCTCTGAGTCTGGAAAGATGGTCCTGCTCTGAGGGGCTGGGTGGAGTTACAGGTCACCCGTAGAACCAGCTTGGCCCTCATTCCTGTTAACCATCTGGGGTTAAATGCCGTCTCATCAGTATGGGCTATCAGTGCTAAGATCCAAAGAAATATGTGGAAAAATGTGCATTCTGGGGCATTGCAGAGATGTGGCTGTCAGAAGCATGTCTCCAGGGTCTGAAAGAGGGTCCACCCATGGAACAGGATAAAGTTTACCTGGGGGAGGAGTGATCATAGAGCTCAGTGATGCGGGTTTATCTGAGGCTTGTCCTCCACAGATAGATATGTGACGCTCTTCCATCGCCAAGTCTATCCATCTTTCTTCTCATTTGAAACCAGGTTCAGTGCCACAGGCTTAGCAAGCTGCCCTTCATGTCTGTTGGATTTTTTAGTGAGATCATAAAAGTCATTTTTCTCCCATTTTACTTTTCTTATTATTTTATCACTTGTAATTTAATGGTGATCTTCTATTTTATTAATACGTGCCTGATTGAAATAACAGGTCACACAGTTTATAATTCACTCGCATCATTATATATATGGACCCTGTCAAGTAGAGACTTAGGGTCCAGTTTGTATTTGGGCAGCTTCTAATCCACTCCAAGAACTTCCCTATTGTTAGATGAATGCCAATGGGCCAGGTCACTTTTGTTTATATGTGTGTGTGTGTTTATATTTATTTGCACACACACACAGGTTTGGGAGCCACAGCAGGTTCTCAGGGATTACTCCTGGTGAACTCGGAGGACCATATGGGATGTCTTCAATTGAATCCGAGTTGGCCATGTACAAAGCAAACACCCTTTGTGCTATTGCTGTGACTCCCAGGTTACTTTTAGAAAGTACTTTGTGATGTAGCCATTTTCTTGTGTCTCCAACTCTCTCTGTATAGCTCTTTCTCTTTGTCCATCTGTCTCTGTCTCTCTTTCTCAGAGGAAATGAATTAGGCCACACCCAATGGTGCTGGGAAACTATCCTGATTCTAAGCTCAGAAGTGACCCCTGGATCAAAGGGGTCAGGGGATGGGAAGCAAGTGCTTTATCCCCTGATTCCTCTCTGATCCCTCCACTTCTTTCCTTTCAAGTCTGATGATTGCCCCGACTTGCTTTCTGTTCGTGAGACCATGCTGCAGCCTGTCACTGCCCAGAGACTTTCCATGTGACCCTGGAACTATCCCATCTCACTTTCAGGGACTTGATGAGGTCTGAGGTTTTCTTGTTCTTTTTTTAGTTTTGGCAAAACACCTGGCAGTGCTCAGGGCCTACTCCTGGCTCTGTGCTCAGAGGTCACTCCTGACAGGGCTCAGGGGACAATGTGAGTGCCCAGTAGGACAAGTGCATTGCAAGACTCTTTCCTGCTGCACTGTCTCTCCAACCTTAGTTCCTAGGTCTGCTTCAGTAGATTGTTCCCTTCCCTTCTCAGTGGGTCATTCGTCCACCCTGCATGGTGGTTTCTGCTCTGCACTTTGCCTGGTGGTCTCTGTCGTACCTGTTGTGCGTCCTGTGTGGTGGAGTGTTCAGGACAATCAATAAGACACAGACACAGGGGGGTGTTTTCTTGGACCTTGTCTCATAAGTGCTCAGTTCTGCAGAGCCCATTTTCTATTCTGATGGTTTTGCTAACCTGCCCTTACTGTGATCCCCGCACACAGCTGCCCAGCTAACAGGGATACACTGTACAATGGGGATACCCTGTGAGAGCAGAGGTGGCAAACTGAGCTCAAATAGGGACACCTCTGTGATTTGGGGTGTGGAAATGAGGATAAATTCCCAAGCCCCATTCCCAAGGTGAAAGGGAAAGCGGGCCTGGAACAGTTCTTTTGGCTCAGGTGGGCTTTTGATATGTAAAAGGTGAGCCGTAGTGGTTGAGGGTGAAGTATGATATGCCATATCATTTTAGAATAAAGAGTTGGGCCTGTATGCCTGTGTGCTGCCCTGTGGCCAAGCCTGGTACACAGTTCACTCCTCTGACTCTCTTTCCTGATGCTTTAATCCTCCTGGAGGTCTGAAGACATTCTGGGGGTTACAGTTCAGTTGTGGGGTACAGTGGCCTGCTAGTGTGGGGAAACAGCCCCACTCAGGCTAGATGATCAGATCCCAGTGGCACCTTCAAAGGTCCACACCTGCTGTCCTAGATAACTAGGGCTTGGAACCTCTGGGACTCTGAGGAAGTGCTGGGTCCCAGCCATTGAGCACACTTCCCACTCTATTTCTAATGCATGACAGGTTGGGGGGATCACCCAGCCCCTTCCCACCATGCAGACCCTGAGCTCTACCCCTCACACTCCAGAATTCCGCTTGGGCTTGAGTGTCCCTCCCCTACCTGCCCAACCCGAGTGGGGTGTCTGAGAACATGGTGTCTCTTCCAGGCTTGCTGAAGGCCCCATGCCCCAAGACCCCAACCCAGAAGCTGGGCAGAGGCCACACACAGGAGACAAGCTGGCAAATGGGGTGAGGCCTGACAGGAGGGCCTGGAACCTGGCATCTCGTCTTTTCCACCTGGAGGGCTTCCGCAAGTCAGAAGTTGCTGCCTACCTGCGGAAGAAGTAAGGACGGGGCTTTGAGGCATCGGTGCGGGGTGGGGAGCCCCTGCACTGACCCCCCCACCCTGTCTACCCACTGCCCCTCTCCTTCTCTGACTCTGTCTGCTCAAAGCCTCTCCACCCCAACTCCCTTGAGCTCACACACCCTGACAGGTGAGGCCTGGGGTGGGGGGGCTCACCTTTCCTCCCCAGTGAGGCTGTGAGGCTGCAGCGGCTTCACACCCCTTTCCTTTCCCCACAGCAATGACTTCAGCAGGGCCGTGGCTGAGGAATACTTATCCTTCTTCCAGTTTGGAGGCCAGAGCCTGGACCGTGCTCTCCGGTAGGTCCCCAGGGTGGGGAAAAGCCAGGCAGGAGAGAAGCTGGACCCTGGCCCAGCCTTGGGTTCACCTGGGATCTGGCCTTGTCACTAGCCAACACTCTGGTCTGTCTGTCTGTCCATCCATCCATTCATCCACTCAGGAGCTTCCTGCAGGCACTTGTGCTCAATGGGGAGACTCAGGAGCGAGAGAGGATCCTCTACCAGTTCTCCCGGCGCTTCCATTACTGCAACCCCGGGGTCTTCCCCTCTGTGGGTACGTGAACACTGGCCAGGACGTGTCATGGGGCCCCCACAGAGAAGAACAGACATGCCTCTGTCTGTGGGTTTACTGGGTGGTGACTGGTGTGACTCTGCATATGTGAATGTGTGTGTACTATTCATGTGTATCTGAGTATATACCCATGAGTTATCTGAGTCTGTGTATGTGTGTATATGTTTGTGTGCCTGTGTATATAAGGTATATATATATATGTGAGTATAATTTATGAGAGTATATATATATATATATGAGTGTATGTGAGCATGCATATGTGTTGTGTGTGTGCGGCTTGGGTGGAGGCTGGGCCAAGGAGATCCAGAACCCTCTGGGACTGCTGCACTCCAACCTTCTTCCTCTATGCAGACTGTGTCCACACCTTGACCTGTGCCATCATGCTCCTCAACACAGACCTGCATGGACAGGTGAGGATGCAGGTTGGGGGTGGAGACCAGAGGCTGGGCCGGGAGCTGGTGTATTCTGCTGAGGGGTGCTGAGAGCTGTTCTGTCTTTTCCCCGTGGCCACAGAACATTGGGAAGAGCATGAGCTGCCAGGAATTCATCAACAACCTGCAGGGGCTGCAAGATGGCCGGGACTTCCCCAAGGAACTGCTAAAGGTACAACTTCAGGGTCCTCAGGGCCTACAGCTCAGGTTTGTAGGTGCTCAGGGTCCTGGGGCCTCCAGGAGAGTGCTGAGCATGGGAATGGGGACATATTTTCTGCCTGTGAAAAGGCCCCTTGGAATGGGTAGTCCCAAGCCAGTATAGACTTGCTGACCCCTATGCCCCACTTAATCCTGTGAATTAGAATCTCTGCCAGGCTCCTGAATGATGCCAAAGCCTGTGGTGTCTGAGAAGTATTAGCTTCCAGGGCTTCATATGGACAAATGAAAGTTTCAAAGGCCGGAGAGATAGTACAGTGGGTAGGCACTTGCTTTGCATGCAGTCAATCTGGGTTCAAAAACCAGCTCCCCTGAACCCTCCAGGACTGATCCCAGAGCATAGAGTCAGAAGTCAATCCTGAGCCCCAACTCAGAACCAAACCAGATCTAGGGTTTGGACTCTGTTTCAGGCTTGGTTTCTGGTCTCACTGACCAGAAACTGCCTTGTGGGCAGTTGCCACCTTGCCGTATTTTCTAGTGGACTAAGCTCTACACACACTGGCCTGTGATCGTGGTTATATCTCAGGTGCCAAGTCTCCTTGAAGAACCTTTCTCTGACACATGCTAGTGATCACAACCAGCACAGCACATCTCCTGAGTCATCTCCCTCGGTCATGTCAAACGCCCATTCACTCCTTCCCTCACTGCTCACCACCCACTATGCTGCACAGGCTGCTCTTGGGACACCTCTCAGAATGAAGCTTGTGTTCATTCTGTTTTGTCTTCTGCACCCAACCAGTGTTCCACATGTGGCAGACGCCCCCACCTGTCATCTGCCCCTGCCCAACTCCCGGGCCACAGAGAGATAGTGGAGGGCAGTGATAAGTGGGGAAAGTCAGGCTGTACCCTTCCTTGCTCAGCCATACCACCCTGTGCTTTCTTCCAGGCCCTCTACTGGTCCATCCGGAGTGAAAAGCTGGAGTGGGCTATGTAAGTGGGACCCCTTCCCCCCCACAGAGGAGACAGTCCAGTCTGTCCTCCTTAAAGTTGGAGAATGAGGTATCCTGGGCAGGGGTATATTCTTCCTTGGGTGGAGCCTGAGTGAGGCCCTGGGAACAGAATGTGAAGGCATAGAGGTCTAGGGTGTGTGTGTAGTGGCCAGAGGCTGCCAGGACAAGGATAAGCATGGCCAACAGTTGCCAAATCTATGGACTGACTGAACTTGGGAGGGCCTCAGGGATGAAACTTTGGGAAGCAACCAGCAGGTCTCAACTGAGTTCTCTGGTATCCAGGGATGAGGAAGATGCAGCCAGACCTGAGAAGGCCCAACCACTGCCACTGGTGGGCAAACTGAGTAGCCCTCTCCTGCAGCTGGCACAGGACCCCCTGGCGCCCACCTATAAGCAGGGCATCCTGGCCCGCAAGATGCACCATGACGCTGATGGCAAGAAGAGTAAGTGTCAGGGCTGAAGAGTGATAGCACAGTGGGGTGGGCAGGGGTCTTGCCTTGCTCACTTCTGCCCCAAATTCAATCCTCTGCATCCTGTATGGTTCTCGGAGAGTAATTGTTAAGCACAGAGCTTAAGGAATAAACTCAGGAGTAAAACCTGAGTACCTCCAGATGTGGCCCCATCCCCCCCAAAAGTGTCTATGGCTCTGTTTGGTCCATTGAGGCCATGATGGCTAAGTCCTGGGCAGCACATGCTGCCTTTCCTGTGACCTTGGCTGTTGCATAAGCACCCAGGGCCGTGTGCGGTGCATAAGAGCAAAGATCCATCCCTATTTGGGTGCTGGGAGGTGGGATACAGGATAGGTATCTAGGTACCTGCACTGAACTCTGGAGGAAAAGAGGGCCTGGAGATTTGGGGTCAGGCAGAGATAATCTTTGGGAGACAGAGCAAACAGCATGAATGGATATTCCCTCCAAACACAGACAGGGGCCTCCCTCTTTGATCATGACAGCCAGCCAGTCAGACTAGTGATTGGCAGCAGGTAAAGTTGAAGGTGTCTGAAGAAAGTAACCTGATCCTGCACGTAGAAAATCAAGACCTAGAGTCTGTAGGAAAGGACCCGGGAGTAGCCTGGCTGGCACTGAAGCTAGGTTAGGCCTCTGTGGAGCCGAGCATATGTGTAGATGTGAAGGTGGTTTGCAGGCAACTAGCCTGGGAGGTGGGTACCCACTTGACAGTGGCTGGGTCTTTGGTGTTGGGGGCTCCTATGTTATTGTGAGCACTAAGACGGGGTGTGAAACATCAGGGAGGGGGTGTGTGAAACATCTGGGAGGGGATGTTTGGATGCCTCCCAACTTCACTTTGTTCTCTTGCTCCCGGGATAGCGCCATGGGGCAAGCGTGGCTGGAAAATGTTCCATACTATGCTCCGGGGGATGGTCCTCTACTTCCTGAAGGTACTGAGTGGGGCTTGCCTGTGCCAGGCCTTGCGGGGTGCAGGGAGAAGGCCCACGATGGGTAGGTGGTCGGCGTTGATGGTCCCTTTCGTGCAGGGAGAGGACCACAGTCTCGAAGGAGAGAACCTGGTCGGGCAGCTGGTGGATGAGCCGGTGGGAGTGCACCACTCCCTGGCCTCGGCGGCCACCCATTACACCAAGAAGCCATATGTCTTCCAGCTGCGGACAGCTGACTGGCGCCTCTACCTCTTCCAGGCCCCGTGAGTGCCGGGTGGGCAGATGCAGCTGGAGGTTCTCCCTTCCCCTCTACTGCTCCCTGATCTCTGTGGGCTGTTGACCCTGCTGGCCTGCAGAACCTGGGAGGTGTGTGCTTCCTGCTTCCTTGTCCTGCGCCAGCCTTTTCCTTCTGAGTGCAGAAGATTCTAGGAAGTCACTAACCACTGACCTGACTGTTGGCTGGCACTTGGAAAAATCCAAGTCTCCCAGGGTTCCTCTGAGAAAACATTCTGCAGGAACAGAAACGGGGAACATCTGAGGCTTTCAGCTTCTCTGCTTGCAGATCCAGGAGGCAGGCAAGAGGGGTGGGGGCAAAGTTGGGACCCACAGCTTGCTTGTTCTACTACAGCACCGCCAAGGAGATGGGCTCCTGGATTGCACGCATCAACCTGGCCGCGGCCACGCATTCGGCACCACCCTTCCCGGCTGCAGTGGGCTCCCAGCGCAGATTCATCCGGCCCATCCTGCCCATGGGGCCTGCCCACAGCTCTCTGGTATCCTCCCTTTTTCCTAAAGGGTCTGGAAAGTGGTTTTAAGGGCACGGTGCACACCTGGAGATGGGGACCTGGCTCGCACCCTCTGGCATTTGCTTCACTATGGGACACACCAGCCGGTGCTCAGGGCTCAGTCCTGGCTCTGAGCTCAGGGCTCATTCCTGGTGGTGCTCAGGAGATGTTAAGGGGTGTCAGGGATCAAATCTGGGTTTGCCCAGTGCTCCCTGATGTACTGTGTCTTCTCCAGCATGTACTATGTCACAGGTGTGGCACTTGGGACAGCTTTTCCAGGTCTCTTTCCATTCACAGGAGGAACAGCATCGGGCCCATGAAAACTGCCTGGATGCTGCCGCTGATGACCTGCTGGACCTGCAGAGGAAACTACCGGAACGGCGTGGCCGGAACCGAGAGCTGGAGGAGTACCGCCTGCGGAAGGAGTATCTGGAACATGAGGTGAGCTGAGTAAACTTCTATATCCGTCCTGGCTTCCCTGCTGCATCCTCTGTTGCCCTCATGTGGTAGCATTTGGCTCTGTAGCTTTTCTTTTTTCTTTTTTTTTTTTTTCAGAAGAAAAAAAATGTTTAATTGGTTTATTTAAGCATTGTGGTTACAAAATTGTTCGTTGTTGGGTTTCAGTTATACAATATACAACCATTCTTCATCAGTACATTCTTCCTGTAACCAATTCCCTGCCACCCCCCACCTTGATCTAGGGCAGGCAATTTGTTCTCTCTCTCTCTCTCTCTCTCTCTCCTCTTTCTCTCTTTTTTCTCTTTCTCTCTCTCTCTTTCTCTTTCTCTGTCTCTGACTCTCTCTTTTTTGATTCTGTGATTTTTACTATTGTTAATGGAGGGGTGCCTTGCCTGCTAGTTTTTCCACTTTCAGTGCCAAGTTCTTGTCCAGAGCAATCAGTTCCATCTGTCATTGTCCTAGTAGACCCTATTCTAGTCTAGCTATATTCACTGCTCTTTATGGAGAGCTTCTATCTGAGGCTGGACTCCTGACTTTTGTGTCTATTGTCTATGGGCATCATTACCATATTATCTCTTGTTTTCCTTATTTCCCAGACTGACCCCAATGTGGGTGAGAACTAAACAGGCTAGGCATAGGGGTGAGAAAGTGTGTGCCCTGAACTAACCTTCATGTCTGATTCTGGGAGCACTTGTCTGGAGAGAACTCTTAGGGTCTATGCATATGCTCATAGGTATGTACCAAATTTGTATATGTGTATACAAATTATTTTTCTTTTAAGAGTAGCCACTGGATAATTAGGGTTTGAGCCGAGCAGATCCATCCACTTATAAGCAGACGTTTTTCCACCTTCTGGCTCATCATTCTCAGATTCAATCAGCTGGAATCCAGAGATGCAGAATCCATATACATGGAGGGAGTATCCACTCTGGGTGGACTATTAATGATACCCAATTTTTCTGATTGTGGGTGTACCTAGTCCCTGCACTGTTTAAAAGTTAACTGAAGTTGACTTTCCTTAAATTAAAAGTTTAGCTGAATTAGTCCCTCCACCCCTGCTCTCCCTAATAGTAATAGACAATATTTAGAGAGTTTGCATGGATTATTTATGTAGTTGGACACGATGACATGGCATCCTTATTCCCAGTTCTTAGTTGAAGACTGAGGGATGAGAGATTGCAGATATGATGAGTGCATGAGCCTTCCAGTTTCACATGAGACTCTTCTGAACCACCTTTGTTAGCTCACTGTCAAAGGTCAAAAGGATTCCATGCCACCCTACTCGCACCCCAGCTTCTGCTTGGCCCACATCAAGCACATTTAGGATCCTAAACAAGGAGGTTGGAAACAGGGTTGTGGAGAGAGAGAGAGAGAGAGAGAGAGAGAGAGAGAGAGAGAGAGAGAGAGAGAGAGAGAGATAGAGAGAGAGAGAGAGAGAGAGAGAGAGAGAGAGAGAGAGAGAGAGAGAGAGAGAGAGAGAGAGAGAGAATCCAGAGGTAGCAAAGAAGGAAGATCAGGACCAAGGGTACCTCCTACTGTCTATGCCAACTCCCAGCCCATCCATCTGGCTTGCTGGTTGTACCCCCTTTCTGAATGCACCTCCATTCCCCAGCCATGGGGGACTGCCAAGGGTCCTGAGTCCAACAACTTCCTCTACTGACCAGCTGGAATATGTAGCAATTCCCTGACCCTCCCTTCTACCCCCTTGTTTATCATTATTATTTATTTTTTATTTTTGGACCTCCCTAGCAGTGTTTAGGGGGCCTGGGACCCCACCAGTGATTCTGGGTTAAGTGAGCCCTGAGTTCAAACACAAGGACTAGAGGAGGACGTGGTGCTGCTTGGGCCCTGCAGTGCTGGGGAGAAGTGGGGCACAGGGACTCAGAAGCTGCAGCTATGGTGCTAGGGGACCCCATGGTGCAGGGAATTCAGCCCCCAGGCTCTCTCCCAGCCCTCGGGGCCCTTCTCTGTAAAGCTTCCTAGGGGCTGGGCCAAGGAAGCACACAGCAGTGGGGAAACTGATGTGATTAGCAACCTCAGGAGCAGAGAAGACTAGGGCAGTTAACGCAGCCTCTCCAGATGCCAATTGTTAAAATGCTATTTGGAGTCAATTAGGGCTGAGTGCAGATGTGCACACTGTGTGTGTGGTGGGGGAGCCCTGATCTCAGCCGAGAAGCTGAGGACTCTGCCTGCCTTTTTGAGATGTGACATGTCCTAGCCACACCATTCATCGTGCTGGGCGTCAGAACCGGTGGGGCTGGTAGGAGCGTTGCGGGGTGCTGCGGGCATCATCGCGTTTTGCAAAATCTGGCTGCTCCTGTGTCCAGAACCCACCACAGCCACTGCTTCTGGCACCTGTGGGGGCCTGGCACTCTTTGGGGTCCTGAGTGGCCAATCCAGCACAGGCAGCTAAAGCACCGGGCGGGTGTATTGCAGAAAAGCCGCTATGAGACTTACGTGCGACTGTTGGTGAGCCGCCTACACTGCCCTGATGACCTGGATATGTGGGAGGAGCAGCTAGCCAGGGAAGCTGGTGGCCAGCGGGAGCCCAAGCCTAGCCTGAAGAAGTCACACTCCAGCCCATCCCTGCACCAGGACGAGGCCCCCACCACCGCCAAGGTGAAACGCAACATCTCGGAGCGAAGGACTTACCGCAAGATCATCCCCAAGCGGAACCGCAACCAGCTGTGAAACCAGTACCCCTCACCGGCGAGGCTTGCCCTGTGCTCTGGGCCCAACCTGCCGTGGGTGAGATCTGGGCTTTGCCCCACAGGGTCTGAGACCTCAGCCCTTGCCCACGAGGCTCATCTGTCTGCTCTGAGGGTCTCCATTGCTGTGTACCCATGGCTACTCTGTCTCCCTATCCCTGACCTGCGTGAGTCAAGAGGCCACAGGGCCAGCTCCTTTCCTGGAGCATGCATGGCTGTGTAGCCCATCCAGAGTGTGGTGGACTCAAGGACTGTCCTGTGGCTCTCTGCTAGTGTATGAGCAAGCACAGTGAATCCTGCCTCTGAGAACACCCAACACCTAGCAGTGGAGACTTCTGGTGGGACAGTGGCAGGGGGGTGGGCAAAGAGCTGGGGGAGAGGAGCAGAAACAGGACAGGAGACTGAGATGGGGGGACATGAGTAGACAGGGAGGGGTAGCTGGGAGATGGAAAGTTTGGGGGAGTTGGGGAAGATGGGGCAATTGCAGCACTGAGGCTGCCTTTGCTCTAGAATCAGGTGACACTTTGCAAGATGCCTCTGTCCTCTGTCTGTTACAACTCCGGGCTCCCTGAACCTCTGACCTTCCTGAACCTTTCCCTAGGAAGATCAGGGTGCAACTCCCACCTGTCCCAGGGAAAAGGAGATCATCAAGGTTCATGTTTGAGGATGTGAGCGGGAGGGAAGTATGGAGAGGTTGGCACAGGGCCCCTCACTGATTCCATCCCTCAGCAACCTGTCCTGAAGGGTGCAGGACCCAGCCTTTCTTCCGACACCACAGCCAGCACACGGGCCTAGCTGCCCTCCCTGGGAAGTCCCTGCATGGCCTGTTGGCTGCCTCCCAGTTGGCCCTGTTATCTGCTGGAGGTTGGGGGTGTTCCGGAACCTCAAGGACCTGAAGCCCTGCCTGTGGGAAGGAGGCTGGGCTGAAGAAGCAGCCACCATTGTCTCTGTTCAGCCAAGTGTGCGAGCAGGCTGCTCGCCAAGAGGGGCCTCTCGCTGCCCGCTGGCTGACGCACTGCCTCTGTGGCCTTCCTGCTTGGTGCCCTCCTCCTTGCTGGCTTGAAAGCAGCCCTGGGGCCTGGCACTCCACCAGGTGAGGCTGGCTTTGGGAGCCCAGGCAGGTCAGGGTGAGGCCATGTACCCAAAGGGTACATGATAGAGAAGGCTGGAGAACCAGCAGGTTTGTTCAGGTGTGCCAGCGGCGGGTCTGGGAGATGGTCCTCTCGTGAGCTACGGGCCGTGCCCTTGGCCCTAAGTAGCTCTGCTGTGTGTATGTTGTGTGTGCATCTGTCCATGTCTGTGTGCATGTTACCTGTATGTGTGTGCGTGCAAGCATGTATATGTGTGATCCGCATGGTGTGGAGTATTGCTCACAGGCCGACCTTCCAGCTCTCTGAGAGCTGAGGGTTCCTCTACATCCTTTGACGACCACTGTTCAATCCCCAGACCATGCCCACTTTGTTTGGGAGAGTACTCGGGAGCTGAGACGTGAAAGAAACCAGTTCCTGGGACCAGAGCAATAACACAGTGGTAGAGCATTTGCCTTGCATGCAGCTGACCTAGGACCATCTCAGGTTCGATCCCTGCCATCCCATATGGTCCCCCTAGCTTGCCTGAGCTCAGAGCCAGGAGTAACCTCTGAATGCTGCCGGATGTGGCCCAAAAACAAAAAAGAAAGACAGAAACCAATCCCTGACCACCAGGAGCTGGTGCCAGGCTCTGCTCAGCCTTTGCTCAGGTGCAAAGGCTGCTGTGTCTTGTGGAGGAGCAGCAGGATGCTTGTGTCTCGTTCCCACGGTCAGTTCCATCAGTAACTGGTGTGGGCATGGCCACAGCAGTATCCACTAGTCTCTAGCACAAGAAGGGCATGACATGGCCCTGAAACCCGGCATTCAAGCTGCAGGGCCTTCCTTGTCCCCAAGGAACAGGACTCCTCATTCCAAATAGAGCTGTGTATGTATAACTGTCTTGTGTGTCCCATAGAGTCTTTGCTCAGAGCGTTCGCCTGAGGCTTTAGTCGAGTGATTGATTTATCTTGGCTGCAGGCTCACCTGGGGCGACCTCAGGGCTGTGGAGCTGCTGCTGCGCTGTGTGGCCACGAGGGGGCGGGCTTGCATCTTGCTGGTCAGGGCAGGGTTTGCAATTTGCCTTGGTGCCAGGCAGTCAGGTTCCCCTTCTATAAACCTGAACCCACAGTGGCCCAGACCAGATCTCCCACCATTGGGGACAGTTTCTACCAAACAAGTGGTGGAACTTTAACATCAGCCTGGGACCTGTGGGATCAGCCTGCTGTGATGCACAATTATTCCAGATACCTGGAAGGGAAGAGGAAACAGAATGACCCCATCATCACCAATACCACCCCCCCCCCCCCAGGCATATAGCTGTCCTCAGGCCCACCCTATGCTCCTTCCCAGGGCAGAGTCAGAACCAGGGAGCTCCATAGGGCTGCTGAGGTTTGTCTTTGGTTTGTTCTTTCCGTGGAGCCTAGAAGAGAGCCTGCCTACCTTGGGCCTACGACCCACATCAGACCATCTCCACAGCATCTGCTCGGTGTGGCCCCTCTCTGCTACCATCTATGGCTGGACAGGGAAGAGCTAAATGTCACAGGGATCTGGATCCATAGTGGTTTCAAGTCTGAGGGAGACAGCAAGTGAGATGTGCTGGGATGGAGGGGTTGGAGGGGGCTAGGCAGGTGGGATAGGGAAGAAACCTGGTAGCCAGGGAGAGCTGAGGCTGCTTCCCTTGAGATACAGAGTGTAATTTTCAAGTCATAGTTTGGGGACAGCCTGGGATTCTCGGTTAAAATGAAATGACTGAGTGATGCCACCCAGGAGGACCCGGGTATGGAGACACTAAACTATTAGGCAT
>NC_064859.1:60902275-60999775 GCF_024139225.1 Suncus etruscus | reverse complement strand
CATGCTGTTGCTTGCATTCTACAGTGACTGCCTCAACTGCCTCAATTCTGCATGCTGGGAGCAACTTTTGAAGTTTCACCCCTAGAGCTGGTAAATCATGAGTTGTGCTCATTGTCCCTGGAACTTGTCAGAGCATGTGGCCTCTCACGTTTATGTGGTACCTGGAGGGCTGCCACATAGACACACCCCTCATCTGAGGACCCCCAACTTTTGCAGCCTCTGCCTCTTCCATATTAGCCTCAACTCCCCCTGGCACCTGCCTGGCCTGGAATCTTCCATTAGACAGGCTAGTCTTACAGGGCCTGGTTGGGCCATAGCACCAGAATCTACTCCATCCCTTCCCCAAACAGACTGAGTCCATATTAGGGAAACGGGGCTTCTGCCCAGTGGAAAGTTACCTGGGGAGTCGGTGGAGGAAGGCTTCATTCCTGAACTAGTCAGATGAGGCCTGCAAGGCCTTCCACTGGCCCGAGCTGAGTCACAACTAAGTCACAGCAAGAGCTGGACATGGGCCGGCTTCAAACCAGGTGTTTTTACACTTGAGGAAACTGCCCCATGGGGAGGTGGCAGGACAGGCCCTGGGGTCTCTGTTATACCACTTAACTCTCTCCCCACATGGAAACCCAGGGGAGGGCTGGGGCCTGCTCCTGATGAAATAATTTATAGACTTTGGGCACCCATTATTTAGCCCTGACTGACTGGCAGGCAGAATGGGCCTTTTCTGTGGTAGGTCCCCAGGATGTATCTCTTGGGGACGCAGGGGCACATTGGCAGAGGACCCTTTAAGTAACTGTCTGGCCCAGGGCCCCAGGGGCTCTCACAGGATACCTATGTGGGATAGTCACTCCTGGCATTTCCCAGGACACCAGGTACAGGTATGGAGAGGTGGACTAGCTGTGGTGACTGTGCCCCAGTTCCTGTGAATAAGGCCCATATACCCCACAAAGCCAGCAAACAAGAGACAAATCAGAGAAGGATGCACTGTGACAGAGCACATCTCTCCCTCCTGGGCCACACTCAGGCCTGGGCAGGTGGCTCCACATACCTCATACGCACTGGCTGGGGATGAGGGGACTCATAGGAGGAGTCACAAAGGGAATGGGGGGCCGCAGCTCAGCATGGGGGTGGGTGCTGGCTTCATGCTGGTACTAGTTTGATTTATCCCTAATGAGTTCTCAGCACATGGCTGCTCCCGGCTCACTCCAGGGGCCGGCACGGCCTCCCGCGGGCCCAGCCCGCAGACTCCAGAACAGCCGCCACTCGCTCAGAAAAGAGCCAATTTCCACACTGCACAGTCTGCTTCACTCACAGGGAAATCACATTCCCAGGGAGGCTGCAGGCAGCGCGCTCGCCAGCCTGGCCGCCCGCCACCGGGCACAGATGGAGAGGCCACTGCCTCCGCCTGCCCAAAGATGTTCCCCTACCCATGAGGCCCCCTTCTCCCTGCAGAGACCCAAAGATGCTGTTGAAGGAGAGGATCCTTACAAGACCACCCTCTAGCTTCCTCCAGGAGAGTGGCCAAGGCAGGGTGGGGTCTCTGGTATCAGGGAACAGGAGACCCCCAGAGCCAGAGGGAGAGAAGAGGACAGTGAGACAGGCAGCACAGAGAAGTTGAGAGGAGACAGCACCTGGCTCTGTGGCACTGACCCTCCTCCATACCCCAGGGTTATAGTGTAGCAGTGAGGCTCCCCCAAGAAGTGGGGAAACCAGGATACAGAGAGGAGAGGTGACCTTTGTGGGGGGTGCTGCTTCCTCTAGAATCACTTGGTGGCACCAGGCCACCAGCACTGGGACAGAAAGGCATTACTTGCAGGTGGAAATGACCCTAATGGTTGGGGAGGGAAGTGGTGAGGGGAAAAGGGGGCCCAGGGTGGCATGACTGTGGGTGGATGGAGGGAATCAATCACACTTGACCCAGTCCAGCCTCCTCCCCACTTGCCCTCTCAGTCCTAAACTGAGCTGTGTGTGGCTTTTCTTCAGGAGGTCCAATCTGCGGGACCATCCCTCCTCCCACAGCAAAGGGCCTCAGGGCTCTGCAGAAGCTTGGTCTTGTCCAGATCTCTGAGGCCTCAGTGCCAGCTCCCCAGTGACCTTGAAAGTGTTGCCTCTGCTCTCAGTTTCCCCAGCTGTGATGTGGGACTCAGTGTTGGGAGTGAGAGAGAAAGAGATGTGAATGAAGGGGAGGAAGGTAAACAAGGGGGTCCCAATCCCAGCCTTGAACTCAGGTCCCCTCCTCTGCTCTCACCCCCAAAGACAAGACCATCAGAAATTGCTCAAAGAAAGCCTAGGCTTCAGGGCAGTGGAAGATGGTAAAGGCAGGTGTGTGAGGGTTCATAGGCCACACTACCCAGCTGCTCCTCCATCTCCCCTCTGTGGACACCTGGACACACCCAAGTCAGGGCTTTAAATGATGCCCAGAGGCACCTGGGGCACTGCTTGGAGGCAGAATTTTTCCCTCCGTCCCTGTGCTCATTGTGGCTCCAGACAACCCCCTCCCTTTTGGATAAATGAGATCTGTCCCACCTGAAGACCCAGATTTGAACCCCTGCCTGGTCTTGACAACTCACAAGCAGTGCTCTACCTACCCAGACTTCTGTAAGCAGGAACCATGGGTTGTGGGAGGGAGAAGGGTACCAGGGTATGAGAGGGAGGATGGAGGGAGGGAGAGCCACCTGGCAGGCTGAGAAGGCCCCTCCACATGGGCAGAGAGGGACAGTACTCCAAGGCCACCTAACACCAGGGTGAGAATATGGGTGTGGCTTTGCCACATGGGGCAGAACCTGCCACTTAGATGCCATTCATACCTATACTAGTTCACTTCACCTCCCGTGCTACCCCAACTTCTGCCAACATTGCCCCCAATGCTAGGACCCTGTGGTCAGAGGGTGAGTGGATTACATGGGCGGTGCTGGCAAAGAGCCCTTCACCTGAGCTTACATGCAGTGCCCTGGGGTGCTTAGCTCACCTCCAAGAAGGAAGGGGTGTTCTGAAGTAGGCCAGTCCCTGGGAAAAAGCATGGCCCAAGTCTTGTGGTCATTCAGAGTTGGTGGTGAGTCCAGGAGGGTGCAAAGGGTCATTCTGCACATGAGGTACATCCATCTCAAAGAGAGTTTTTTATATAGTGGGCCATGAACCCCAGAACCTACCACAGGGTTGTCTGAGGGATCTCAGGAGTCTTAAGGTTGTGGATGAGTCTGTTACCAGGGGTTCCATGCACCCACAAGAGGTATTTTTGTTATTAAAAAGTGACTAGAAGAGGTTGGGTCAGAATTTCTCTGAGCCCTCTCTAAGGCCCGCATGGCATCCCTCTTCAGGGCCTTTCAGGATGCCTTTCTCCCTTCTGTCTGTGCAGCCTCTGGGTATCCAACAGGTATGGGGGTAAGCAGTAGCACCCCCGACTGTGCTAAGCTCAGAGGGCTCCACCCACCTACTAACTGACCTTGGCCTCTTTAGCTGGAACCATGTGGAAAGAATCTATGCAGACCCCTGACAGATGTGTGGGAGAACAGAGCCCTAGAAGGAACTATTAGGTTCCTCTACTCCTTAGAACTGGTTGTCCAGTTTCTCCACCTGTTCTGTAACCTCTCATTGCTCAGACCCAACAAATCTTTGTGATCAAATGAAAGCAATGAGACCCAGTTGGCAGGCCAGCACCTCTGCAGGGTGCCAATGCAGGCATTTCCAGTGAAGGGTCCATGGCATTGGTGTAAGAACCTGAAGTCAAGGGAGAAGATTTCATGGAATTTCTACCTCCCCCTGCTCCCCACTTGGAGTCAATTATTTCCATTTTTCTGAGCCTGCATTTCCCTCTTTGGAAAGTAAGGCTAATCCCAATTTTGTTTATGAGAGGTCTTTCACCTAAGAGTCCAGGAAATGTCTTCCTTCCCTCCCTGTGCACCAAGAGTTCCCGAGTCTTGTCAGTATTTAACAGCAGATCTTTCACCAGCTTATTCTCTGGCTTTCTGTTAGTAGCCACAGAGCAGCTGAGTGGCAGAGGATGAGTTCAGCATCATGTCTGTGCTCATTGGACCCTCCCACTTACTCCAACCTTGGAGAGATCAAAGGACATATAAGGCTCACCCATGAAGGGCAAAGGGAAAAGAGGACTCTGAGCTTTGGACATGTGCATTGGCTGCCCTCCACCATCCCACTGTGAAATCTGTGGTCATAAGGTATGGGGGAATCTCTGGAGAAAACGCAATAGCAGGTGTCTCCTTGCACAGCCAGCCACAGAGCCCGAGACGATGAGCAATGGTTTATTGAGTCACATGGCAATGATGGGTTGGCTGTTCTTAAAAAAGGAAGCATCATCAAGGAGCGGAGCCCACATGGGAGGGAGACAATTCACTGAAAGGCCAAAGTCTGGGGTGTAAAGGGGGACGCTGGACCCACACAAGCTTCATTTACAGTATTTACAGTCAGGCCTCGAGGGGCAGGAGCCACAGGGCCAGAGGGGGAACCCTCACTTCTGGCTCCCAGGCTGCCTCGGGGGGTCACTTTGCTTGCTGTGGGCTTGGGCTGCAGGCAGTATATTTGGGGGTTGTTGGGAAGGGAAGTGGGTCCCCGGCAGTCTGCCTTGCTCTGCACCCTTAGAGCCAAGAATCTTTGGGATTGTCCATTTCAAGCTGCTTTAGGCTGGTCTGGTGATGGCAGCTGCAGGAGGAGAATCTGGGGATGTTCTATGGTCACAGCAGCCATAAGAGAAGGGAGAAGGTCTGCTAGCCACGAGTGGAGCTTCTGGTCAGTTTGTGGCCAGGAAGGAGGTGCAGGAAGGCCAAGCAGGCTGATGGACGATCGGAGCCTCAGCTCCAGGGCAGGTGGGTTGGTGGGGGGGCCCTGAGAGTGGAGGGGAGTGCCTCCCCTCCCACTCTGGCTGTGGGAGGGCTGAGTGCGTAGCCCATGGGTGCTAGTGAGTGCTGGTCATGATTGGGGAGGTGCCCTGGGGTGCCCGTAGGCCTTTTTGGGGCCCCATGTGCCATCTCCTGGCAGCTCCTTGGATGTTCCTCTGTCCTCCACATTTCTCTTCCAGTGTTGTGTTATTGAGAATGGGGCTGCTCCTTCCTGGGGCCTCCCACCTTCGTGCAGAATCTTGGAGGACAGAGTGGCCTTCTCCAAAGTCATCCTGTCTTTCACGCTCCGTCACATCAACCACACAGGGAGTGCGACGCAATGCTGGACTTGTGGTTATTTTTCATGTAATAAATAAAGATTCCTTTGTGTGACTCTCTGGGGCCTGTCCCAGGCTGAGTCCTCCTGTGGCTTGGAGCCCCCACTGTCCCCATGGCAACTACAGATGGTCAAAGGCCGTAGCAGTGGTGGGAGGTGCGCTCGGCCTCGATGTGGAACTGTAATAATATGGGGAACCTGGAACATTGGGGAAAAAATAACAATAACAACACTGGTCAGAAGGGGAAATTGCACCCGAGCCTTCCCCGGCATCTGCTAACCTTAAGACAGCATGGGTTAATCATTTATCCCTCTGGCCTATCTGATCATCAAAGATTAACTCCTCTCCAGCCCTATTTCCTCCTTCCCAAGCCTCACCTTGGAGTTCCTGGCGAGAATGAGAAGGTGGCTTCTTGGCCACCCCCCACCCTCCATGATTGTTTCGACCTTCAAAATCCTCCTTTCAGGGAAAGGGCAACATGGCCATTACGTCTGCAAGCCCAAGGACCAAGCACCCTATAGAAGCATCCAGGCTTCTCCAGTTGTGCCCAACAAAATCCAGAAACTTCTGCCCAGGGATGGGAACCTTAATTGGTCTGCATGGTGGGTATCTTTAGAGGGGATTCAGTAAGGCTGGGTGGAGGGAGGATGGATTGTCTCAATTGGCTCAGTGGGTGAGGCTCTGCTGTGGCCAGTGTCAATGCTCTCATCCTTTCTGGTATGTGAAAGATGGCTTCCACCTGGACTCATCTGCTGAATCAGCTTAGGCAAGTCAGTCTCTGACCATGTCTAGAATGTCAGGTGTAAAGCAGTGGATGTGGCATAGAGTCAGTTATCCCAGTATCTTCGCTTCTCTCTGCCTTTTTTATTTTAATTGTCCCTCTTCTAGGAAATGCCAGTACCACTGGCATGATCCCCATGAATGGGTTCCTAAAAAGCTTCTGTGTGCATCTGGGGGCTTTGAGTGAAGAGAGGGCTCTGCCCCTCAGCCCCTGAGATGTCCTTTTCTGAATTCAAATCTCAGAGCTGGGCAGAGCCAAGGCTGAGTCACGTACATTTGTGAGTCACTTGGACAGTTAGCATGGACAGTGGGCTGGCATTCCCACTTCCAGGGAGAAGACAGGTTTTAGGAGGTGGATACTCCTGCTGTCTGCAGCCATCTGTCTTGGAAACCTAAAGGCAGGAAGTTCACCGCAACTCTCTTTTTTTGAGCAGCCCTGTTCACTCCTCAGGGCTGAGCCCCAAATCTTGTACAAAGCAGATTGGGTTGTGGGTAGAGAACAATCAGGCTGTCTCTCACTTCTGCCTTCTTCCCTCAGACAAGAAGGAAACCTGTCTTGCCTGTACCTTCTTGGGTTACTGACAACTCCAGCCACCTCACCAGAATTCCTGCCCACTGGGGCCTCCCAGTTTTCAGAGAACATTTGGCCCAGTCTTTCACCCACACCAACCCATGCAGCAGAGGGTCTGCATAGTCCTGAGATGACTTACTCAGCAAGCTGGAGTTGGGGAAGCGCCAGGCCTCACCATAGGAGGAGTAGGGGGTATGGCCATAGGCGTTGCCAGAGTATTCACTTCCTGTTGAAGACATGCAAGAGACAGGCTTGTGAGGTGGACATCATTCATGGGGGCAAAGGGGGGAATGGGATCTATAGAGAAATGTTGGAAGTGAAGGAGCCAGGAAAGCAGACACCTTGTCTTTCATAAGCCTTGGGGACCCCTTGATCTTTGGCTGACCTGATGCTTGAGGAATCTCTAGCACCTCATGCTCAGCTCTTGAACGAACCCCAGGAACTATAGATCATTGTAATGTCCCTTTTTCCCATGTAGAAATTGAGGCTTGAGTGTCTGCAGAGCTGTACAGTTAAAGGTTTGGTAATTTGGAAGCTTGTGTCTCTGGGGCATAAAGACAAGGGCTCTGCAGACAGGCTGAGAGGGATAAGTGGCACTTCCAACTGAGTAGGGAAGCAGCGTAGTGCAAACTTTAGCCTTAAGTGTGATTAACAGTGAAGGACATGTGTGTGAGTGAATGAGTGTGCATGTCAGTGTGTGAGTGAGTGAATGAGTGTCTGAGTGAGTGAGTGAGTGTCTGAAGACTGAAGATCAAGGGAGAGAGAAAAGACAGGACTCAAAGATTCTTTAGCTTGGGCACCCAAACCTTGGGACTCCTCTGGAGTTGTTTGTCACATGCTGTCTGCAACTTTAAATAAGTTTAGGGCATGAATTTACACAAAATATATCTGGTCATCTTCTTCTGGGATGCTGACTATTGGCTTTACCAGAAGGATTCTTTCAACAAAGAACATACTTCAGCATTCCCTGCAACAAGCAGCTCACAATTACTTCTGGTAGCTGGCCCAGAATTTAAAGTTGACCAAGCATGTTGCCCCTTTATTCTCACCACCCTCCTGTGAGGCTTCTATCAACACTGTCCACTGATAGAGGAGGAACAGGAGGACAGCACACTATGAAGGCAGCTTCTGCTTGTGCTGCCTAGAAATGGCAGAGCAGAACTTGACCTTTGGGCTCTTAACTTTTAATTCCAGATAATCCCATCATGCATTTTGGAGCCAATTTCCTTCCCAGAGTGTGAGTCCTGTCAGCCCCGAAACAGATACACAGCTTTTAAGAGTCTTGGTACTACCAAATAAGTGTCTTCCACTGCTCCTGGTCTCATGCTCACACTTCAAGCTGAGAAACGTGCATTGACACTGTCTACTCAGGGACGGGATTTCCTGAAGCTCCTGCTGCCTAGCGGTGTAGCCTGGATAAACCACTTAATCTTACTGAGCTTTCTATAAAAGGGACAAACTTACATCCTTATCTTGTGGGGTTTTGCAGGGGGATGGGGGGCAAGTTAATACATATGAAATGCTAAGAACTATGCCTGATATGCAGAAATCACTCATGAAATGCCAGCTCTTTCAACTTTCCGATGAAACAGTTACCCAAATAATAGTCCAGGAAAACTCAAAACAGTCTTCTAACCAACTTTTTAGTCTGGACTGGGCTCAGTGGGGACATGACGGAGAAATAGTTGAAGGTGAGATGGAAGTGAAAAGGAGCTTGAAGCAGAAAAAGGCTCCTGAGACCCCTTCCTTTTCTAAAGGATAAGTAATAGTGACATTGAGGACTCCTTAGGGGCAAGGACTGCATTGAACACTGATCAAGCTTAATAAAAAATAGCTGTGTTTGACGAAAAAAAATAGCTGTGAAAGAAGGGAGGAATGGAGGAAAGAAACAGAGGGGTTGATGGTTGGGAGGCGTACAAGGGTAGAAAGGGTAGAGAGGGAAACTAAGAAACAATCCACACTCCAAACGTTTGGTTCATAAACACAGAAACTGTCATTCAGGTGGAAAAAACCAACTTCCCAGACCATATTCAGATGGAGCCTGCACTAAAACGCAAAATACAGCTCTTTCAGCAGTCCAGTGCCCTACATAGTACCCCACAAACAAGGACCGCATTTACTGAGTGTGCCTCAGATCTCCCTGGCCTCAAGTGCACCCTCAAAGCCGAGTCTACACGATAGATAGGAAGGATCTCATCCAACCCCACCAGTGCCACACATCACAGCATTCAAGAACAAGGAAAAGAGGTAGACAGTAGATGGATTTGACCTCTCATTCTTTCACTCAGTCATGCACCCATTCTCTCATGCCTTACTCATTTACTGAACATAATTTCCAAGTAGCTTTTAACTTCAGTCACAAGGAAGTTAAGCTCAGGGATGGGGCCCAGGAGGGGGCATACTTAGGACTGCAGTATCTTCCCACCCACAATTCTGTCAACCTATGAATGGAGATAAAATGTCTCTGCACCCATGCTAGGCTGGCCCATCTTTTGTTCTTCATTCCTCTCTCTCTACTCACTTTCCAAGAACTTGGCCTGACAATTTACCCTCTCTCTTATCTGCTTCATTAATCTCCCCATTTTGAGTTCATCACTCCCTACAGCCTACAAACATGTTCTTCGCTGTCTTCTCTTAAATAGCAGGCGTGCAGATAGGGCAGAGAAGGGATCACTATGACAATGAGAGTTGGCAATTATCCCTCTGGACAAGAATTGGGTGCTGAATGGAAAAGAGTGATAGTTATAATACCCCTTAGTAACAATATTACAAAATACAGTGTCTAAAAAAGGATGAGAGAGAGGGGAGAGAGAGAGAAAAAGAGAGAGACAGAGAGACAGACAGAGAGAGAGGGATGGGTAGGAAAAAAACTGGGGAAATTGGTGGTGGAAATGTGCACATACATTATATGAATGAGACTTAATCATTGACTAACATGAATCTCATGATGATACACATTAAAGAATTTATTTATAAAAAGAAAATCCTGTTCTGACCCCATTTCCTTCTTCAGTTACCAACTCCATCATTCTCTGATGCATGGCCTCTGGTTATATATTATATTCTCCCAGTCAAGTCAAGTTAAATCCTCTTTTGTCCCACAACCTCTACAATTATCAGTCAGGTCACTTCTATCTCTGCCACCCTATCAAGCTTTTTGCCAACAGTATGTAGGCTCATAACTCCCTCTCTACTTTTGTGGTTTGGGACACCCACTCTCATAGTTTGCTTCTAATTTACCTTGTTGGTTCCTTCTCTGATAGAACTCTAAAAGCTAAGAACCTCAGGGTTCGTAGGTCATAACATTAAATGACTTTCTACCCATGTCCTCTTTCTAGTGCTGTTGGTTAATCCTTTGGCTTTAAAGGACAGATCTGTACAATGATGAAAACATATGCCCTGATGCTGAATTCTTTCATTAGACATCTATCTATTGACTACTGATTTATTAATCTAGATACCTAGGAGGCAGCACAATCCTAACATGGCCTCACAGAACTCTTGATTTCCAGATCTCATACGTTCCACCCCTTTTCCTACACTGTTCTCCCACATACATACTTGCCACTACTATCTAAGCACTTTCCCAAGTCTCAAAGAAATCAACCTTATTTTCTCTGTTTTGGGATTTCTGCAGACAATTTACCAATAATTTTTGTCAGGTCTACTACCAAAGTATATCATCAGTATGTTTCTTTTCTCCTTTTTCATGGCTTTCTCCTTAGCCCAAGTCAGTCCCATCTTAAGTATGATCTATTGCAATTGCCAATCCCCTAACTGGTCTCTGAGCTAGTTCTCTTAACTGTCTCAATTCCACTTTCTCACCAGGCTTGAATAATCTTACATTTGACCAGTTATTACTAACATCTCATTTTTTAGTGTATTTCCTTCTTAGTTGCTCTTTTTTAATTTGCTCAACCTTTTTCTGTGTGCAATCATGCTAAACTAGTTCCTACCTTGGGGCCTTTGCACTTTCTGTTCTTTTGAGCTGTGGACAGTCTGCACCAATTTATCACTTGGCTGACCATCTTGAGTATCTTCTCAGATAGACCTCCCTTAGTCCCCTAATCTAAATGCTTTATCTCTTCTTCCTGTGGTTCTTTATTGCATAATCCTCTTTTATAGTCTTCATAGCATACCACTATCTGAAATTATCTCCTATATTATTCATTGATTTGTTTACTCTACTTCACCCACACAATTAAAGTTGTAAACTCCATAAACAGAAGGATCTATCTTGTTCACTATTGTATCCTCGACATCTACCTAGGAAGTACTCAAAAGGCATTCTGATAAATGAAAAAGTTGTGAGTGAGTTGGTGGAAGAATGTAAAGATGGATGAAAGCGCAGGTGATGGAATGAATGATGGATAGATGAAAAGATGGATGGGTGAATGGATGAAGAGAGGGAAGGAAGGATGAATGGATGAAGGATGGATGAGATGATGTATGTGGAAACATGTATGTAAAGATAAATGGATGGATGGATCCATCTATCTGGAACTCTCAGTTCAGCTCCAGAACTGGTGTGAGGGTCATTAACTGTTTTAATGGTGTAGGAACAACAACAATTTGAAGGCAAAACAGAAGATGAATGAACAAGATAAATCTCTGTCATGGTCCCATTCCTACACTCCTGTTCTATTACTTGTATCTTTACTTCTGATATGGAGTAACAGATGGAACCCTAGATTCAAAATTAAAAGTCCTACAATTGAACAACCCATTTATTTCACTTTGTATGGTTATAATCCAAACTTTGATTTTCTAAGTTTGTTTCCTTATCTCTATAATTAGGATAATACCAGTCTTATGATGAGAATGAAACAAGAAACACAGTTCTATTACTGAATGATCAGGCATGGAATGTGTAATAAAACGTCTTCTTTCCACATTTGAAGAATGCCATTGACATGATCTGCTTTAAGTATTAAGCAAGGTGAAGATTTGTTGGAAACTCCATTGTGAACTATGAGATTGAAGTGTCTGGTAAGTGATGCACACACACACAAGAAAAATGCTATAAATCATTCCTAAATAATTCATTTGCATTATGGATTTATTGAGTACTAGATGATATAATTACATCATTACATGCCTTTTCTGAGAACTGTCTTGCGTGTAACTCTTGGAACCTCATTCACCTAGCAAGGGGATTCGTTTGCTGTGGATCCTATAATGGTGCAATTTTTTTCCCCATAACACCCACTCTAGATGAGGACTTTCTGGAAACAACCTGGAGGAGGCCTTTGAAGTGAGGCCCAAACTACCTCTCAGGTTAGACTCTGGGCCCCAGGAACCCCTTGCCCTGGGTCTGCCTCCAGGGAATGATTCATAATTAAGAGAAAAGCTTAGTGCTTTATGTTTCTTCCTCCTCCTAGATGCAGGCGCAGACAAGGTGGAGAGGTTGGAAGGGGGATGGGGGAGCCGACTGGAGCTTGGGATTTTGATTGAGAGGCCCCATTATCCACACTCTTAAAAAAATAACCGAATCTTTTCCTTTTTTATCTTGACCAATCTCATTTCACGCTCCAGAAGAGGAAAGGAGGGAGGGAGGGAGTCGGGGCCAGGAGGGAGAGAGGAGTCAGTATTCTGTATTTTCAACGCTGCATTAAGCACATCGCCACGGTAACCAGGCAGCAACAAGTGCCAGCTCAGCAGGTTCCCAGGGAGCAGTGCCTCCTTCCATCCCTCACTTCTCCCTCCCCTGCCTCTGTCCAGGAGAGCCCAGCCCACCTGCCTCTGCACAAGACACCCAAAGTGGGTGGCTGGCAAAGAATAAGCCCTTCCAGGGAGGGAGGGAAGCAAAATGGAGTTAATACAGCAAGTCTCTGGGTCAGTGTCAGGAATGCTGGCCAGGGTTGGTGTACTGAGACACTCTTGAGTTTAGAAGCCCATCAGGACCTTTTCAGAGCCCATCAGGTCCTCAAGCCTCTCTGAACAGTGGAAATGACCTACTTCCTCCCTCTCCATCCTGAGGCTCTTTCTATATAGTTTTTCTAAAGGGGCAAAACTTGCCCAAAGAAATTGTCATGTCTTCCTCACTTATCTAGATCATGATATTCCAGATCACTAGGTGACAATGATGCTTCGAGACAAAGGGTCACAAATGAAAGGCAGACAGTATTTCAGAACAATCCTGATGGTGATGAAAAGATTATCTTAGCTCTCAATAGTACTTTGAGGCCTTTAGAATGTGGGTCCTGACCATACAGAGTTGCGTGAGTATGAATGCCAAGGAGACTATGTCTCAACTCTCTTCTTCTTCATCATCATCATCATCATCATCATCATCATCATCATCATCATTATCATCATCATCATCATCATCATCATAGTCAACACCCTCCCTATTCAAAATTTTTTCAGAAAGGTAAACTGAAGTTCATCTGCATTAAATAACTGAGAACCAAGTGCTGCTTGAGGGCTGGGGTTATGTATTTGCTTACCCTATAGGGAGTGTTTTATCAAGGTTCACTGAATCACTGGTGAAAGTGGTAGAGTTTCCATTTGAACCCTGTCTATTTTGCCCTTCACTTTCATCATGCAAGTGAATGTGGGAGCATCTGAGAAGAAGCTGGCTAAGGTAGGGAGAGTTAAGGAGCTGCAGGTATGTCTACAATTCACTATAAGGTCCTTTTTTTGATACCCTCCATGACATTTGTACATGGAACATACCCTACTACCTTTTGTTCTGTCTTGACCCCTTTTCTTCCACTCTTCTCCTGTGCTACCCCTTACCTGCCACCATGCCTGCGATGGCCGAAGAGGCATAGCTGCCCTGTCCATTGGTGGGGATGTGGGGTGGGTATCCAGGCAGCGTGGGTCCCACCATTTCTCGCCCTGGAAAAATACAGCAAGGAGTCATTAGTTGACCCAAATAACCTCAGATGCTTGGTATTTTGCTACCCTGAGACAGAGAAAACCTTCTCTTATGCCATTCCCATCTCTCCAAAGTCATTCGCTACACCCATTTTCTTCTTCCTTTTTCCTCTCTATGTTTTCTGAGGGGAGGGGAGTCTTCTACAGAACAGGAATCCACCAATCATAAAGTCTTATTTTAAGGGAGGTAAAGGGCTATATCTTTTGGGTCTTTTTTTGTTTCCCACTGTATTCATTAGTGGGCATAATATGACTAAATAAACAATTTAGGGACTGGAGAAGTAGTACTGCAGGTAAGGCATTTGCCTTGTATGTTGCTGATCTGGGTTTGCTCCCCAGTACCCCTTTTGGTCCCTTGAGTACCACCAGAAGTGATCTATGAGCATAAATCTAGAGAGTAAGTCCTAAACACCACTGGGTATGGCTCCTAAACTAAATAAAATGTTCAAAATAAATATGTTAGAAGAAACTGGCCTTAAAGTACACATTCTTGCAAGCTCCAACACTGAGGAAACTAAGAATAAGTTTCTGGGAAGAAATGGCATAGGTGAGGCCTGCAGGTCCATTACTATTGTTGTTTGGAACTGTGGTAGACACTGACAATCAATCACTGCATTTTTTCCAATGAGTCAAAGAAGACATTTCTGCTCTTCAATTGTGCCTTCCAGGTTGGCAAGGATATTTAAACCGATTGTTATTCCTGTCCTATGAAGAGGACATGGACTAAGAAACTTTTGTTTTTTCTTGACCACAATTTATTGATCAAAAATTATATTATGAAATATAATAGTAGAAAGCCTGTCTAGAGTACAGGCTAGTGTGGGGTGGGGAGGAAGGACACTTGGGATATTGGTGATGGGAATGTTGCACTGGTGAAGGTTTTTTTTTTTACATATATAAAAAAAAGAAAAAAAGAAAAAAGAAAAGATAAGGCCTCCCTATGTTTACCACAGGCTGTGTTCTTTACACTGACTGTATAGAAAGAGAAGGTACAGTAAATGCTCCCCATATACACCTCAAACCAGGTCCTTTGCCTGGTCTGTATTGTGAATGGGGGGGGGGACAAAAGAAAAGAAAAAAATTATATTTTGTTATTTCTACTCCTGAAAAAAAATTCTTTTCAGGGCTAAAAGGTGGCTCATAAAGCTGGAGTGCATGATTTGCATGTGGGAGCTTCAGGTTTGGTCCCTGATACCACATGACACCAACACTGCTGGAAGTCACCCCCAAATACCACTGGGTATGACACAAAAGATTTGTTTTCAGCAAAACTATCATCTATAGGCCTGGGATGTTGTACTTCATGGGCAATACACTAGTATTGGTGATATGGGGACAGCTGTGTCAAACCCTTATTCTTCTGACATTCTCCAAGCTCATCTCTCTTCTATATCAGACTCAAACTTCCCATTTTGAAGACAAAATTTGACTGGAGTTTCTCTTTATTTATCCTTTGTACCAGTGACTACATACATTCACTCATGCCCCCTTTCCTAATGTCCCATCTTGTAGGCCCAAACTAATAATGTCCATTTCATTCTCAAAATGCTTTCATTTGAGAGGTTACAATTTTGAGCATCCTATTTCTTGGTGATATTTACAGGATTCCTCATCCTTCCCACTTTGACTGTTTAACAACATTCTTTGTTGTGAGGACTGTTATGTGCAATTTAGGACATTCAGTAACATCCCTGCTCTCTAATCACTACTGCCAGTAGAAGTTTTTTTCTAAGGTGACAACCAAGTCTCTAGATATAACCCAATGGAGCAAAATCACCCCTGGCTAAGTTAAGTATAAACACTGGTAGGTTATGCTCACACAATGTCTCTACTCCCCCAACACTGAGGACTGGTCTTCTTTCCAGAACAATGTGGAGTTCTTGTGAGTCCCTATCAACCCACTTCTGTGTCTATCATCTTTTGGCTCTGCTTGTCCAACTGTTCACCCATAAAGTTTCCCTGAAGTCTTTTATCCCTTGTCCCTTAAGTTCCATTCCTTAACTGAAGATGTTATGAAAGATGCTCACTTTTGTGCTGGCAATGTGACTAACTTCTTCCTTCTACTTCTGGAGAGTCCATAAAGACCATCAGTTTATTCAAATGCCTATTGAATAAGAAGGCTACTCTAGTACTTTCTTGAGCACATGCAGATACAACAGAAAGAAAGTACAATTGACTATCACGGTCAATTTAAGTCCAAAGTGGGTATAGGTTAGGGTAGGCATTTGGGGTCAAGTCTGGGGTTTTGCCCTGCCCCCTCACAGATCATGAGTTATCTAGCTTTAGCTACTGATTTTCCAAGTACTTTAACCCTAACCTGCTCTGCACTACAAGACTCAGTTTTTCACACTCAAGGTGCACCATATAATGTACCATTATATTCCTATTAAACAGTGTTATAATGATTGTGAGTCAGCATTTCCTGCTATAGGTGGGCACTGAGCAGTGCCATGGGTATCTTCAACAAACTGTTATGTGTCAAGGAAATCCCTATAAAATATGTTGGATTTGAAATAATCCATTAGTATTCATTGTTGAACTTTCAGTGCAGCATGTGCCTGTGTCTGGTACCCCATCAGTCTGAAGCCACTATGCCTCCAGCAGGGATCATGCCACTTGACACAAAGCCAAGCAAATGAGGGTTGGAAACGCAGAAGAGGAAAGGAAATTTGAACATAAGTAAAATCTGATCTTTCTTTGAAGAAGACTTTGATGCCATCAGTTCTCAGATTCCGTCCCTTGATCTTTGGATAAGGCACCAGGACAACTAGCTACTGGATCTTATCCAAGGAAGGTACAACATATAAAAGTCTGAGAGGGCAGCAACAGAGAAAGTGATGGGTGATTTCATAGGAGAGTAATGTTTGAATACTTGGGGTAAAGGAAGAATTCTAGAATTTTTTTAGAATTTTAAGTCCAGGTTAGATTGTACTAAGGAGTAACTAACATTTGTTCTTTATTCTGAACTTCACCTTCTCACCCATTTACATTTTTTTTTAACTAGAATCCAGTTTAAAGTAAAGATTGCAAAGTGGATTGGCCTTACTACTTGAGAAATGGTATGCCAGAAAGGATTCTAAGGTTGCATCTGTGTCTGGCATGATTGGAGCTAGAATGGAGGAGGTCAATCCCAGCTATTTGCTAGACTACCTTTTTTGCTAGGGCTTGCCTGGAACTTCTGGCCTAGAATGCTGAGCTTCCATATGCCCCTTTCTTCTGTCTTTATTTTTCTCTTTTCCATCACACGATTCTAGAACACTGCAGCTCACAGCTCTGGGTGCAGAGGACCATACGAACAATCGCTTCTTAGACACAGTTTAATTCTATCCCAGTTGCCCCCAGGGTTCCATCTTGTGAGAACTAGATCCTAGACTGCACTTGGAAACTTAGCCAAACTCCACATATTCTGAGATTTTACTTTGTCTCCCCACAGTCACCTATATAGTAGACTTCAGAATCAAATCCCAACCATGAATGCTCCTTTCCAAAAAATTTGCCTTCCTATGAAACCTGGCAAGACTTTTTCCAGAATGGATCTCACCAACTATGGGAACATAAAGGCCTATCAGTCACACAGACTCTTAGTGTCATTTCCTTAAACTTTGTTCTTTCCTCCAAAGGCAAAATTCCTACAACCTCCTTCAATATTAAATCTCAGAAGCTATGGGAAGAAGACTGTCATGTCCTGACTATTTCCTTCTACCTACTTTGAAGGTTCTTCACCATAACTTTATTTTTAGCTTATTACTTTTCTTCCTTTGCAAGAAAATAAATTTCTAATGTGGCCCTATATTCAAAAGAGACAAAGGCACAGGTCTGAGTTGACAGTGAAGTGGTACTTTTCCCAGAAAAATATTGCCTATATTCTCAAAATATTGGTAAATATTCTAAATAAAGCCAGAGACTAAATTCAAAAAACTATTTCTTGGAGGAATTCGGAGGGCAGAGGTGATTCCAGACAATTTGATTTGTCCCCCTTTGATGTCTGCCCTCAGTGTGACCCCTTTTCAATTCCTTATCTGGTTCTGATAGCAAGGAAAATTTATGAAATCTCTTTGGCAGGACTAAATATAATTTTGCGCAGAAGAATGGAGGTGGGTAATGGACTCTTTGATGATAAACCAAACCCAGAGTTTTCTGATGGGCAGAGCTGGAGTCCACCCTGGAACAGGCAGGACAAGAATGTCCTCTAAATTGCCCTTGGCCAGTGTGTTTGGAACCCAGACTGAGACAGCTGAAGGAAACTGGCAGAAATTCTGTGTGCAAGTTCATTGTTTCCTATACCCCAACATTCTTTCTTGCTGAGTAGGGTGGAGTTAAGACCATGAAGAGAACTTTCTTGGAAATCATCCTCTCAGCCAACAGGCTAGGAGAGAAAGACTTGGAAGCAGGAAAAGTTGATGTGAGATAAGAGAGAAGGGTGGGGGTGGGGGTGCTAGCATTGTTACTAGAAAGCCTCTCAAGGGGAGAGGGGGGAGAATTGGAGGGCTCATTTGGGCCAGGGCTAAGCAGACTCAGGAAGGAAAACTACTTGGCCTGCCTTCCTTGCCCTCATCAGCAGCATTCCCTGGAGATACTGAGCTCTTGGTTTCTTTTCCTTCTTTCAAATTCCCTGGACCTTTCTGAACACAGAGGTGATTCTGTAGGAGAGTGCTGCTGCTTTCCAGCCCTCCAGATTCTTCAAGTTCATTGCCTCCTCACCACCTTTCCTGGAGAGTCCTAGAGTTTCTCTCACTGTGGTCCAGTATGCACTGGCTTTCAGGTGAAATCCAGATCAGCAAGTGGACCTTCTTTAAGGAGCTCCAGGCCAACCCCCTGCACTTGGGAAGATCAACCCCATCTTCTGTCTTATACCTGGCAGGACTCTGATCTTCCAGGCCTACCACTTGCAGCTCTTCTTCGAGCTCACACCTCAAACTGCATCTCTAGGCCCAGGCTGGGCCCTGTGGCTGGATAGTGGCTTCATATTGGGCACATCCTGAGCATTATCAGCAGCACCTGGCTTAGGGATCACCTGCCTGAATGACCATTGGGCATCTGCTAGCAACTGCCTTTTCATGGTGCCTATATTTAATAGATAATCTATAAAGAATTATCTTGGGAGTTGATAGGATGTGATGGCATTATTCCTGATTTGAGTGTATCTTTTGTGTGTGTCTATTTGGGGGGTAGGGTTCTGTTGAATTCCTCAAAGTACAATAATTGGAAGAGGAGTCAATAGAGCTGGGAGTTTGCCCTGAGTTGTTCTGACTTTCTACCACTGCTGAAGACAGGTCTTGATGTCCTGGCTCCCACATTACCTCCCACATTACCCTCTCTCCAGTGGCTTCTTTATCAAGAAGAACTATAACCAAGGAACCAGTCTCATCATCACTAGCTGCTTCCACACCCTGTCATGCCTCTGACCCCAACCTGCATTCTCCAAGGCAGTAGGCTCTGCTCCATCATCATGCCAGCACAGCAAAAGAAGGAACTGAGGGACTTTTCTCTGTGCCCTCCCCATCCTACCTTTTTACAGGATTTTATTCCACTCAGCTCACAAATTTTTCTCCTTTAATCGTTTTGGTCAAAACAAATGGCCCATATCTACTGATTTCACCCTCTATTGAAATTCTGAACTCTGAGTCAACATTTTCATCTTTGCTCATCCACTGCCTCTCTGCCACACACTGGGCTTCTTTGCTTAACCCTTTGCTTCTGTGCCCATCTCTTCCAAGAAGACCCTCCACTAGATGCATAGAGGAAGAGTCCCAGTGCCCAACAGACAGACAGACAGATAGACAGACAGACAGATAGACAGACAGACAGACAGATAGACAGACAGACGGACAGACACAAGACAGAGTGGGGTCCTTAGGTGAAAGATGATGGCAGTGAATGAGAGCTTGTGTTCCTCTAAATTCTGAGCTCCAATGTTAAAGCAATGCTTCTTGATCTGATCTGGATGCCTGTCTTCTGCCTATAATTTCCTCTCACTAGAGTGCTATGAACTCCCACCATAGGGTTGAAGACCACTGGTCCAGCAAGAATGCCCAGTTTATGGCTTCCTCCTTGGCTAATCCTGCATCTAAAATAGTCTTCTGCCTGCAGAAGCAATTCAGAGGCCTGGAAATGGACCCTCTGCTACCATCCTGGCTCTACCTCAGGCTCCACCTGCCTCTGTAAAGGAGCCTTTTCTGCAGCTGCTCAGGCCTTGACAACATGGGCTTCCTCTAAAGGAGGATCCAGTTCTGAGAGTCTGACCCCTACGGGCATGCAAGCCAAATCCTTTCCAGCCACACTTAGCTTTTCTCTTGGCCTGAACCTTCTGCTGTGGGCCAGTTTCCACCAGGAACAGCACATTATCTGTTTAAGGTAGTCCCCAGGGCTTCCAGGTTCAAAAGGCCAATGAAGTTTCTGGTGTGTGTGTGTGGGGGGGGGGGGGGAGGAATCCCCCAAACCACACAGATCTCAACTAGTCCTGTTCTTTAGGGACTGTGGGCTGGTTATGGCAGCTGACACGCTGTCCTTCAGAAAGTGTTCCCTTTTATAAAACTCTTCATTATCCCTGCCGCCCATCTTACCCCACCCCACCTGTGCATAGAGGCTCGAGGCCAAGTCTCTGTTCTTCTATGGCGCCTTAGACTTAGATTCTCCACTTGGGGAACACCCCCCCACACCCCCACCCCAGTGCCAGCCTTTCCCACTGCAGCAGGACTCATCTCCAAGGGTTGCTGGGGGAGGATCAGAGAATGGGGTGGGGTGGGGAGGATGGAGGACAGGGCTGGGGTCGGAGAAGAGGCTGGGATTGGCCATGAGGACCCCCCTCCTCCCGCTCCCCACAATACCTGCATTGCCCGGGACCTCCCTGTCATACCTGAGAGGAGGGCCTGGCCCGTGAACTGCCCGTACACGGAGGCAGCATGGGAAAAGGCATTGAAGGGCGGGACCGAGGCACCGGCTGGGACCCCGGAGCCGACTTGCTGCAGATCCAAAAAGGCCGAGCTAGATAAAGAGGAAGGGGTGGAGCTAGAACTGGACACCTCGGGGGTTTCCTGCTTTATGGCGAAGGGTGAATGAGGATCTGCCGGAGGGAGGGAGACAACAAGGAGAGAGGGGTGTGAGATGAGGGTGGGAACATGCACACAATCAAGCCATGGAGTGGGGTGAGGGGTGCGGGGGTTCAGGAAGGGATCGCGGGGTGGGGGGGCAGGCAGGCTGGGGCTCCTTTCTGGGTGGTGTGGCAGGTGGGGTGATTCCTCAGAACCAAGTTATGATGTTGCTACTGCTGGGATTGAGCGAGGAGGGGAGAAGCCCCAGCTCCCTGCGGTGCCTCTTTTAGGGCTCTGAGCTGCCACCCTGTCTCCACAGCAGGGCAGCAAGGACATGACCCTCTCTCCCTGACTTGAGGCCCTGCCAGCAGCTTCCACCTGTCCTCTGCAGGCTGCTGCCTGACACCTTCCTCCTGCTCTGCAGCCAGTCCTCACAGCTGGCCCCCAGAGAGATCCCGGATCTGGGCATCTTACCTGCCACCACGGGGTAGGTCTGGTGAGCAGAGAGGTTGCGCCCCAGTGGTGTGTTAGAAGGGGTCAGGGTGGCCTTCCCATCGTCCAGGGTGCTGTTGAGCAAGGGCAGTGGGTAGAGGCCCTGGGGAACAGAAAGAAGTCAGCACAACCCCTGAGAGCACTTTTCTCAGAGCACTGGGGCCTCGGAGCACTCCTTCCTGATGCCAGTGATGAGATCCTCCTACCCTCCTTCCTCCTCCTTTCTGCTTGGGAGTCTTTTAGCTCAATCAGTCCTTCCTTCTCTGACTCACATAACCCCTGCTGTCTTCTCCCACCCCCAGGCTGCTTTTCCAGAATTCAAACCCTGGGAGAGCCAGCAAAAACATGAGTGCCATTCCTCTTTCTTGCTTCCTCACAGCCTTTGGGTTATCAAAAAGGATGATGTATCCCCCCAGCCCCAGCCCCAGCCCTGGGATGTAGAAAACTACATTACGCTGTGGAGAGATTGGACTATTGTCCCACGTTTGCTCCTGAGCTAAGTACTTCCTTTTCCTTCACTAATTCAACATAGTACCTCAACCGCAAAGGAAGGTTTCTTCACCACATTCAAGAAAAAAAAGACAGGCAAATTCAACTTGAAAATAATACTTGGATTCATTGTCGTTGAAAACCTCTTGCCCAAGTTCTTGGGGTTTCTAAATTTTAAACACAATGGACATGGGAAGAATCATTTCCTAAGGATGCTTCTTCCAAATGAGAAGTTTTACCATCTAAAATTAGGTTCTGCTACCCCTTCCTGTGACATACCTGTTGGAGAAGAGATCATGCATGTTTGTGCACACACGTGCACACACACACACACACACACACAAGCATACATGAGAGTCAATCGTATTGCAAACACTGAAACTATGCAAGTCTGAAACCAAGGAATGCTCCATGGTTATATAACTGCTCCACAAAAGGCCTCACTTCACTGATTTCCATGGAGCCGGGTTCTCCAAGGAGCCTCCATGCTTTTCAGTTGCATGCCGGGCACTTTTGGAAGCAGCAGTCAATTTTGGAGGTCACCAGGGTATCATTATCCTTGTAGCAGCAATTACTGACTAAATGGCGCTCTGGTTCCCTACCTTCCAGGGGACCCTGCTTCCAGGCAGGGTAGAGTTGCTTTAGAGTCTGGCTTAATGAAATTGAACAAAATAGCTAATTTCTACAGAGTGTAAGAAAGGTTTAAAATGTAGATGCATAGATTCATTATCAAACTATCTACATAAAATCCTATATCTATTTCGAAATTCAGGAAAGTCATAAAAGGAGGGAAAAAAAACACAAAAAGTCCCTCATAACTACATATTCAAACTTATTGGTGATGTAATACCAAGCATCTTAAACTAGATGACTAGTTAATCTTAATCTAGGATGACTAGATATTTTTCTTTTCTTTCTTATCTGATATTGAACGTGAATTGGAATTTAAGAAGGCCTTTGAACTTGGTTGAGTCTAAGACTTGATTTTCAGGGGCCATTGTAGTGTCCTTGACCTCTCTAAGCCTTAATTTTCATGTCCTAATAACAGAAGGAAGAGAAACTGCTTTCCAAGGCTGGTGGAAAATCAAGTGAGACTTTCTAGACATATATTAAGTGCTTAGCCCTGAGTGCTTGGTGACAACACATGCTCAGTAAATAGTTGCCATATGTGTTATTATCTCAGAATTGGGTGAGAAATTAATAGTTGTCAGGTTCTTGATCTTTGTCATCTTATTAGTCAGATTCTGGGGTTGAAGCAGCCAACTGTACTGCTCAGTACAATTGCTTAGCATTGCAGCCAACCTAGGTTTGATCATTGACACCCAAGTCCTACCAGTACTGAGCCCTGTTTAGAGTCAGAGAAAAGCCCTGAGCAAAGCTGGGTGTAGCTCCAACTCCAAAATAAACAAAAAATGAGTTACATTCTCTAGACCTGTTTGTTTGACCACTTGAATAACAAAAGATAAAGAACTACATTGAGTCCTAACTTTATTGTGAAATGGCGGCCAGAAGTGGGGCCAAGGACACTTCTGCTCATGTTCTTGATGACTCTGTCCTCAACTGAGAACAATTTTGGGCTCCCCAGGGTAATGGGCCTTGACAAGGCCACATGTATGGGCCAGAGTCACCAAAGATGGGAAAAATAAGTTCAGGTTCCAAGACCAGTCTAGCTCCTCCTGGTCCTCACTGGCCTAGGAAGTAATGTAGAAGTGACCAGGTGACCATGGGCCAATTAAGCTTCCAACCAAACTTCCCTAAGATCTTTTAGCCTTTCTAAGCCCTACATTAGTGGAAACACAAAACTTATTCTAGCTTTAAGAGTCCCCAGCCAGTGTGGTGCTGAGGCCCCAAGTTGGGTGTCACAGTTAGGTTCCATGGGGACTGCTGAATGGAACCACTAAGCAGAATCCTAGCAATACTCTTAACAGAACCCCTTGTACATGCACACTTCTCCAGCCACAGTGGATTCTCCACATCCCACTGGGATGCACCCTTTTTCCAAGATTCCTTGGCTGAGTGTGACAAGCACCCTGGTTCTCTCTCCAGGTCTGCTGACACTTCATTTTCTCTGTACTCCTGTGGTTGTCATGGCCCAGGCTGATAAAATCGCTGACACAGTTTGCCTGCCCAGCTGTGGGTGCTGGCAGGGACCCAGAAACCCAAACCATCACTGGCAGTGGTGAAACCGATTATTGACATTGTGGACATTGCTCTATTCAGATCTTAAAGACAAATAAGCTTGTCTTTGCTTCTCTCCTGGCAGAGGGTGGCCACTGATATTCCCCTAAAGAAATTTTTCTGTTTTTTGATTCAGGGGTGTGTGTGGGGAAGATACTGCCAACTTTTCCCAGAAATCAACCTACTAGAAACCATGACCCTGTCCTGAGCTCAGGAAATACAAGAAAAAAAGTCCTAAGACCATGAGAAATAGCTCAGATGGCTGTAACACATGCTGTAACACATGTTTTTGCAGGAGGCCTGGATTCTTAATAATCCTTGGTACTACATGGTCCCCTGAGCACTACCAGGATCAAACCCCAAATAATAAGCTCAAAATAGCCCAGAGTATGGCCCCCAAACCAAATAAATATCTCCTGGAGCTTGCTCTGGATTTCTCAACTTGCTTCTGAATTTATTCACTTCACTGAATATTATTCCTTTACTAAATACCTGGAATTAAGAGAGGGCTAGGATGATAGGACCTGGAGATAAAAAGAAGGAAATAATGTTCAAGGCATTAATAATGTTAATTAATAATTAATCAATTATTAATTGATTATTATTTAACATTAGCAATGTTCCTTGTAAGGAATTCATGCCCATTTTTCTACATCTGTCCACTTCTAGAATATTGTGTTAAACCATAGGAAGTGGTAAGATAAACAGTTGTCAGGCAGGCACAGTAGAAGGACAGGGTTCAGTGGACTGTACTGTGAGAAGAGGGAAGGGTTCGGGGCCAAGATGATGCTGAAATCAGTCATTTGTGGTCAAGGGATGTTTGTGCTGGTGGAGAATGGTAGGATGGAAGTAATTGCATTGCAGGAAAGCAATGTGCCAGGGCAGGGAGGTGTGGATGGGATGTGAGTAATGTTGGATTGTTTGGGGGCTGGGAGTAGAGGACAGAACATAGGGGGAGGTCCAGATGTTGAAGGTATGATATTATGGGACAGATCCCTGCAGTGCAGGGAAGCTGCCAGTGGTCAGAAGATGATGATGTTATTCCCTGAAAAGCTAAGTGCCCAGTGAGCAAAGGCCAGCAGACAGGGATGAGAGAGGTGCTGCAAGGTCAGCAGCAAGTGAAGAAAGCCCAGGCCTGAAGCATGTGTACTGAGCGTTGCCAAGCAGCTTCTGGTCTCATAGATCCAACACACATCTCTGGGCCCTTCTGCACCAGTCCCCCCTGCTCACCTGCTCGCCTTTGGTGTGGCTGGGGGAGGCATAAGCCTCTGGGTAGTGCTGCCGCTCGAATGGGCACTCGAGTGGCTCCAAGTGGTGCTGGCTGAAGGCATCCGTGCGAAGGTGCTTGCGGGGGCCACTGCTGCTGCTCTGGGAGTCAATGCTCAGACGACAGCTGTCTTGATCACCTGTTATCCCCAGAGAGGAAGAAAGCGTTCATCTCCCCCATCTCCAGGCCAGAGGGAATGAAATCTCCAGATCCACCCATAGAGTGAGTGAGGAGAGAACTTGGCTTGGACCACAGGGTCAGGGGGGCTCAGGTATAAACTGAGAGCAGCAGGTGGGAGTGTTAGAAAAAATCAACAACCTCCTGACTCATTGCAGCCCCAGCCAGCTGCCATCTGGCACCTGCCTCACCCCACCCTACCTCTGGTGCCCCAACACTCACTGTCATCCATTTTCCTCTTGCTGTCACTGCCAGGCTGAGCAATCCCCAGGAGCCCATTGATGGAGTAGGTGGAGCCCAGAGAGTCCGACTGGGGAGATTCTGGGGGTGTAACTGCCGAACTGGGGACTGCAATGGAGGGAGAGGGTGAGAACATGATGGCAACCTCCTCCCCCCACCCTGATTGTTCCCTGTTGCCAGCTTGGAGTAGGTGGGGCATCTGTTGCAGGGAGGCTCTTGGACTCAACACTTCTCAATTGTTTCAACCCAGACGTATTTTAGTGAGCAGAAGAACCAGACAAAGCTTGTCTGGGTGAAATGGCTCAGATGGCTCAGTCCCCACATGGGACACATATGCCTGGGCATGCACAGATGTGTGTGTGTGTTTGTGTGTGTGTGTGTGTGTGTGTGTGTGTGTGTGTGTGTGTGTGTGTGTGTGTGAAGTGCCTGCAGTTCTACACTCACTCAGCGTGTGTCCTGGGCTCAGAGACTTGGTGGCCACGCAGCTGTCCATGGGGAGGTTGAATGGTTGCTGCACTTTGGTCCGGATAATTCTACAAAGGAGACAGATAATTAGAAAGAAGAAAGCAGGGTTTCTGCTACCCCAGGCCCTTCCTCTAGCTCCTAGGTGAGCATACAAATTTCTCAAACTTGGGACAGGGTTATATTACAGTGGGTAGGGTTCTTGCCTTGTACCTGGTTGACTTAGATTCAATCTCTGAGATTATATATAGTCCCTTTGAGCACCACTAGGTATGCCCCCCCCCCCATACTCCCACTTTAACCTTCTCTCATCTGGTCCTTCCCAGTGTCCTCAAGGATTAGTAGGGTAGGTCATATAAGGTCCAAGTACAGTAGAGACTTATTGTCTCACACCTCCTCCCATCAAAGCTTTAGTTCTACAGACCTTGTAGATCTCTGGAATTTCATTCTTCTTTGAAGTTCATTGTCAAAACCTAAGTCTGACCATCCTCCAGGACCATTTACCACCTCACACTCTCATCCACTCTTGATTCTTTTTTTTTCTGTTTCTCTTGTTGCAACCTAAGTCAGCCTCCTGCTCACAATTGGTCCCTGTCAGTGGCAAGAATATGACACCAGGCCACCAACCTTGGAGTAGAGCATGTATTGACATCACCTCATACTGTCCTTCTCTCTATTTACTGCATTTCTCAGCTATTTGTATAAGTTCTAGTAAACAGGGGGCTCACAGCTGAGCTGTATTTACTCCTATTTTCAGCTAGTTACCTTGTGTTCATGTCTTACACAAGGGCATCTTTTTTCAACCTCTTCAAAGTAAGACACCCTAGATTAGTTCCTACACATATTCTCTCCTTACTAGGACCAACAGCTTACAAGTGTTTATTCAGGGGTCCTCAAATTTTTAAACAGGGGGCCAGTTCACTGTCCCTCAGATCATTGGAGGGTCTGACTATAGTAAAAACAAAACTTATGAACGAATTCTTATGCACACTGCATATATCTTATTTTGCAATGAAGAAACAAAACAGATACAAATACAATATGTGGCCCTCGGGCCATAGTTTGAGGACCACTGGAACTGTATGTGATGAGTGAATTAAGCTGTCTTTCTTCTACACTATAGGCTCATCAAGGACAAGGGACAAGGATTGTCTCTCCTCTGGGCATAAATGAATTATGTCTGAATAAATGAATGAGGGAGTGGGGAATAAATGATTGATTGAGGGAGGGAGTGAATAATTGAGTGACTGAGCAAATGAGTCATTACTTGACTGAGGGCCAGATTAGGGGTCCTATGGCCTAGGAAAAGCTCCATTCAAGAAGATGCTATTATTCACCAAAGAGGATGCGGTGTGAAAGTGCAGGGCTAGGCAGAGTGTGTGCCAGGAGGTAAGAGCTGAGATATGTGGCCTGAGCTTTGGGTCCCTTTGTCTGACTTCAGCATGCATCCCCTCCCCAGGCCTTTGTGTGTTCCCCCAGAGTTTTGGCATCCTGGTCTCTCACCTGTTAATGGAGCTGACACTGGGCACGGTGTCATTGTCACACACTCCCTCTGCCAGGAGCCGGTCTCGAATCTCCCAGGCGAACATGGTGGGATTTTGTCGCTTGTAGTCACCAATCTTCTCCACCACTTTGGGGGTGGCCACCTTGGGCTTGGAGCCCCCTATCACTCCAGGCCGGATGCTGCCAGTCTCGTAGTACCTACTCCAATAGAGAAGCCCAAAGAATTACCCGATAAGCAAGTGGGATCTTAGGGCAGGACTTAGCCAGAAACTTTTTCTCTTCTGAGGTTCCCAGAAAGGAGCCTGAGGGTTGAACATGCCTGCAGGCCTGCCTCAAGCCCTCAATGTTCCCAGCATTGCCTGTTTCCCTTGCTTGGGTAGGTCCATGATGCTGCCAAATCAGAACACTCTGTTGAAGCCCTCACTAGCACTGACTGTGACCCATCCCTTCCCTCAGGCCTTGAAGACATTTTGCCTTCTGTGCTGCTGTTTGTGGATCCCAGGTCCACCATGGTGCCTTTCTTTGGCCAGCTTCTCTTGGCTATTTCACCTGGACCTGCTTTACAGACAGCTGGGCTCCTGGGTCCTCTGTCTTGGCTGAAGGGCTACCCTTTGCTCCCCTACCTGACTCTCATTGATTTTCTATCTATTTCTATTTTCTATTTTTTACACAATTCAGCTTGAGGTTACTCTGTGGATTCCAGATTTTGGACACAACCATGTCTTTAAGCTCCCACTTCTTTCCCATTACCTCCTCTCTAAAGAGCTGCTCTGGCAGATCAGTGACTAGCATCAGGATATACGCCTCTACTTGTGGGGGACACTTTTTGGTTTCTGCTGCCCTAATGGCTTTTTAAGCTGTGGTCCTCCCCACTATCCAAGATTCTTCTTCCTGGGACACTCAGCCCAGTTGAAGAGCATTCTCTGCTCTGCATAGGAGCATATTGTCCCCTGCACGCTTTAACAATAGTTAATACAGAGCCCAGCTCTACACTTATCTAAATGAGAAAGTCCTCATAAATCCACTTATGGGGTCAAATTGGGAGGCAAATACTCTGAGCAAAGCCCAACTTCACAGGCCAACTTCACAGCAACTCTGACAGGAGTTGCTCTCAGAGGAGAGCACGTGTCTAGGTCAGACCAGACTTGTTCTTGGTTCCTCTTGTACCTTTGGTTCAATGTGTCTCAAATCTATCTACAGAAAATTAGAATCACTCAAGGGAACCTTCCTACTATCAACCCAGTCTTCCCTCCTGCTGAGTTCAGGCCTTAGAGCCACTTAAGGTGAGGCCCTTTCTCAAAGGACTCCAATTCCCTTATTCTCATCAGAGGTATTTTTGTGAAAGATTCCCCTGCTTTTAGAGGAGAGAACCCTAGAGGAGAACCTTAAATGAGGCCTGGTGGAGGGGAGAAACTGGGGAGATGTGGAGAGGCCCGGGGAGGCCTGAGAGAGGAGTGGAAAGAGGGAAAGGATAAAGGAGAAAAAGGAGAATGGACAAAGATGAAAGTAGAGGCAGGAAATGAACAGAATTGAGCCTAGGGGATGTTCAGAGGTGGCACCACACCAGGGGTCATAGAAAACATTGCCTTTGGCTGGCTACAAGGTGGCCTGCAGAAGGAAAATCCCCACAGATGAGAAGCCATGAGGTAAATTTCGTGCTTACCTGCCAAGGATCTTACTAACGCAGCCATGGCTGACCCTGAGCTGGCGGGAGATGTCACAGGGCCTCACTCCCTGGTGGGCCAGGTCCACGATGCGCTGACGCACCACTTCTGGCAGGGGTCTGCCATTCACAAAGGCCCCTCCCAGCTGGTTCAGCCCTCCGTGGCCTGGGGAGACAGTGGTAGAGAGGAGAGTGTCAGCAGAGCCAGGCCAGGCAGCTCTGGCTTTTGTCTATATTTTACTCTGAACCCCTTAGCTTACCCAGATGCAGAGTATAAGTGGCTACTCTCTGCCAAGCATAGTACCAGTCTCTCCTGAGGCCGAGGTGACTAAGGCAGGCAGACATAATCTTTAGTTTTGTCTTGTAGGGGTTAATACTTAGTGGAGAGCCAGATTGACAAGATACTAAAGACCCTCTCACATGGTCATTGCTGGGACCAACGACATGCAAGGGAATTCAAGAACTCCTGGAGGAGCCATACCCAGGTCCATGGCATTGCAAAGGGCTCCAGGAGCAACCTAAGTGAAAACTGAAAATGTGAGCTGGGTGATAGGAGGGAGGGAGCAAAACCTTCCCATATACGGCAACCACCTGCACAGACTTCTGCTGGACAGTTACATGATCTTCAGAACCAACTCTAGATCCAGGTCAGGCTCCTTTCAAGACTTGGAGGTCTCCACTTACAGAGGAGAAGGCTAGGACTTGGGACTTGCATTACTTCCTCTACATCTTAAGGGATTCAGCTTCTATGAGGAGGATACAGGATCCCACCAAGGATGTTTGCTGTCAGGAATCCTGTTCGTAGCTAGAACTAACTGTGGGAAGTTGGCTTTGTAACATGGCCTAGTGCTAAGGGTGCCAGGCATGGAGGACATTTTTCATAGCTGGAGCAGAGCTTGGCCATCTGGCTGCTAGGACAGAGTCCTGGGAGGGTTTGGGGAGTCAGGGGAGTAGGCAAGAGGAAAGGTAGAGCACAGGCAGGCCTTCTGAGTGAGCCTGTTAAAGACTATTTATGGCCTAGGTGACAGAACCTGTACAGGGCACACTGTGCCCATTACCGCCCACTGACTTAGCACATTCGGAACTGCCTTGCTATGTCTCCTCTGGGGCCCAAGCTGTTTTAGGCAGAACTGTAAATTTACCTTAAAGAAAGAGGCTATAAGCCTCCGGCCTGGGCATTTATTCAGGAGGAAAATTCCTCAGCCAAACCCCCAGTGGGAGGAACATAATGACCATCTTTCTGGTAGAGTCAGTTGGGTGAGCCTGTGAGCATGTACCTGTCCCAGTGCTTCTCCATGAAGGCTAAGAAGACTAAGGACTTTGGTGGAGGTTTCTTCTTCCTTCCAGATGGCTGGTAGAAGGATCTGAGCTGCACTTTCTTCTCACTCACTAGCCACAGGCCCATGGTGGTGGAATTCATTGACCTGGGCTGCATCTATCTGCGGTCCTATGGCTGTTTGAGCCCTGACGCCAAACACCAGAGGGCGCTAGACAGTCACCCAAATTGACAAGGCCTTACTGCATTTACCCTTGAGCGGTTGTCACTACCAGTCTTGGGACCTGTGTTTGGAAGTGATGTTTTTCTTTTCTTTTTTTTTTGTGGTTTTTGGGTCACACCCGGCAGTGCTCAGGGGTTACTTCTGGCTCCATGCTCAGAAATTGCTCCTGGCAGGCACGGGGGACCATATGGGACGCTGGGATTCGAACCGATGACCTCTTGCATGAAAGGCAAACGCCTTACCTCCATGCTATCTCTCCAGCCCCTGGAAGTGATGTTTTTCTATAGGTGGGATTCTCAGTCCCAGAAAGTTAAAAAAAAAAAGTTAGGAAGTTAAAAAAAAAAGGCCATTTTGGGATGAAATGCATTGAGCAATATGTCTAAGAAGTGTATTTTTGTATTTTCTTTGAAGCTATGTGTGGGCTTTTGCCCCAAGTTTTCCTGAAATGCTTGAGTCTTAGATACTTTCCTGAAAAGTTATTTCATACATTGGTGGGAGGGAAAAATGTGTTCAGAGTGTGACTCCTAAACTAGTATTTTTTTTTATTTTACTATCCTCTGATTAAATTTGAGTTACTAAGCACATAGAACCCATGAACAAGATTCTTACTTGTTTAAATTTTATCTTTAGAGAGATGGAATCCACCCTCCCCATCAAATATTGACGCTTTTATTCTTTGAGTAGAGTAAAAAAAAATCACTTTAGCTATGCCTGGTGCCAAGCTATAACATATTTTGTAAGGATATGAGAAAATAAGGATAGAGAAAAGTTTGGTTAGTTGAACGTTTTGGTGGATTCAAGTGTAAAGAATTTTAATTTTTAACATCCAATATCCTCATGATTGATATTCTACTCCCTGGGACTGGGGCAGTGATGCTCATACCTGAGTATGCCTCAGGGTGACAGGGGTGGGGAGGGGGCGTGAAAACACAGGCTGCTGAGCTCAGTGCCTTAAGGTTTGGATCGGAAGATCTGGGAATGAACTGGTCAGAGTGATTTTAAGGAGAGTAAACAGGTGAGGCAGTTTTCACAGAAGACTGTGTTCTCAGAGCTCTTAAGAAATGGCAAGGTACTCCATATAGCTGTGGAATGGAGTCAGCTACGGAGGGACATGGCCTCTCTGCCTTGAGGTTTTAAATTGGGTCCCTACAAGGGAAGGACTGTTGTCCTTTCTGTATCCATGTGGGAGTGTAGGTTTCAGTGAGTCAGGGCCATGCATCTGAAAGGAGGGTGTAGCCTTTCTTCTTGAAATGAGGAGGGCAGAGATATTCTGGAGCTGACTATCTTTGCCTATGTTTGTGATTAGGGTGAGCTCTGAGGCCAGAGGCCAGCTATGAGTGGAGGTTTGAAAGTTTTAAAAGCAAAGGTCCTTAGCATGGTTTGGAGGTTGTGGGTGGGGAGTGCTACTGGCAGGGAAGAGGAAAGCAAGACTGCCTGGCTGAGTAATGGCCTCCAGAGAGAGAACTCCAACTTTCCTGGGTCCTTTTCAGGCTTATCCTACAGACAGGGGAAGTAAGAAGACCCTCCAGAGAGGAAACTTCAGTTTTCCCAGGATTCCTCTTGGCATTATATTACAGACAGGGAATTTTGCATAGCCTGTGGTTCAAATACGTCTCATTTTAAAAAAGACCAATCGAACTCTGGACTTGCTTTGTTAATTTTTTAAACTCCTATTCTTAAGAACAGAGACCACTACTGAAAAAGAATCATTGCCAAGCGCTCATGATATATGCAGTATCCTCAAGCTCTTAGGATGTCAGGGCATGTTTCCTGCACCTTTTGCACATGCCTCAGTCATGGTTCTGATCACAATGATCAGTGACCCCATCTGCCAAGTCCTTTATGAGTTCTCAAGGGTGAGTGCCCTATCTGTCTCCCTAGCACCTGTCACAGTGGTTTAATTAGAGCTTCAGTACATACATGTGACCCCAAAATGCCTTACAAATGCTAGGAGCTGAGGTGATGATCTCTTCTGTGCAGATGTCTCTCCTGAGGAAACCCAAGCTCATGCATTTTCTTTTTTCCTTTTATGGGCTCAGAAAGCACTGGAAGCTCTAGCCCAGTCCTCCTGGGAGGCTGATTCTAGGTATTGTTCTGTAGATTCTACCTAGAGAGCAGGGGATTGCTTTATTTCCAGAGAGAGTTTGAGCCTTAGGGGGATTGTAAGGCACTGTGCAGGGGCTACTTAAGTCACTATTACTCAGAGACCACAAAAGCTGCATCCTGCCAACACTCACCAGTGTCTGACATTCTTAGCCTGGTGGTGTTTTCCTTCCCGCCATGCTCCCTTGCAGGCCTGTGATCTCCCACTGTAACCTCCCAGCTGCTCATCTTGGCTTGGTGCCTTTTTGGAATAAAAGCCAAGGCCTCTGCCTCCAAAACCTGCTCCTAAAGAAAATGTTCAGGATCATGGGCTGCTCAGCATTCCTCCTCTTCCTCCCCTTCTACCCCTGCACATAGGATTACACTGGTTATGGGTTCCTTGGACACATTAGACCTCTTGGGCCAGGACAAAGGGGCAGATAGGCTGTGCAGCAACCTTTCGCTTTTGGCTTTGTCCCAGAATTCTGCGTGACCCTTGATACCTCTGGTCTCTGCACCTCTCCTCCCAAGGGTAACTGGAGAAGAGAGGCCATAACTAGATAAAGCTGCCGCTTCTATTTCTCTTTTATTTCACATTGATCACTCATCCTGCACTTCTATAAAACCTTAGTTCATAAATTACCCTCTGGTCTCTTTTATACTACTTGCCTTTATTTTTCTCCCAGCTTCTTCCCTAAAACTACCAATATACCTTTGCTTCCTCCCACACCAACCCTACCCCTAATTTTCCCCTTGATTCTAAAACCTTTTTTCCTACATTATCAACCAAATTTCTCAGAAAGTAAATACACAGTCTATTCCCATTTTCTTCATTTTCTCTCCCCTCAGCATGTGTCAAGCTTAACATGTGCTCAGTACATGATGGATTGTGGCTGGTAATGCACGGAAGGGAAAGGTGCTATGTTCTCTCTTTTGAAGAGTTTTGAATGATAAAGACACCTTCTAAAGTCTCCCTTTTCCTTCAGAGATAATGCTTTCACTTCTCTTTGCCCTTATTTCCGTTTTGCTTTGCTCTCATTTGTTCCACCAGACCTTGGTATTTAAATCTAAAAAATTGGGCTTTTTTAAAAGTTTGAACACACCCAGATATATTTAGGATTTACTCTTGGTTATGTGCTTAGGGATCACTCCTGACAGGGTTCAAGAATGCTGGAGATCAAACCTGGGTCTCTGCTTGCAAAGCAAGCATCCAGCTTGCTGTAAGATCTCTATGGCCTGCAGACCTGTGGTGTGTGTGTGTGTGTGTGTGTGTGTGTGTGTGTGTGTGTGTGTGTGTGTGTGTGCACGTGCATTTGTGTGTGTGTTTGTGTGTGTGTTGCAGAAAAACTCTCAAATCACACAGTTTGCTCAGTCTACCTGATTGCCCAGGACCCCCTCACTATTTTACCTACTCTTGGGCATCCCAGGTTCTTAGGTTCCTTGCTCTACATTTCTTCTAAGTGGTAAAGGCTACTCCTTCAGGTTTGTCTTGTTGGTTCCAATACCAGCTGCCATGCAAGCAGAGAGCCTGATTATTGAACTGCATCTCATGCTACTTCCTACTACACTCTCTGCTTGGCACCTATCCAGGCTTTCTGCTGGCCCTTTGAGATGTAAATATATTTCTTAGCCTAGGGCCTTTACTTCTGTGGTTCTCTTCACCTGAAACTTTTGTCCTTCTCTAAACCACCTAGTAAGCAGTTACTCATCATGTGCAGTTCAACACAAAGTCATTCAGGGTTTTCATTGCTCTCTTCTCACAGCATCCTTTATCTTTCTGCCTTATAGTTAAATGTGAAATTCATGCAGGATATGGAAGTGATTTTCTCCTACTGCTTGAAAGCTTCATGAAGTATCAGGTGAGTTCTGCTATTAGGTATATAAAAAGGCCTAATAACAAGTAAATAAATAAACAAATCCCACAGGTATTAACTGATAGCTCTAGCTTCTTTCATTTTCCCCTCATAGAGCACCTTCCATACTGTACCATGTCATTCTGTCTCCTAAATATGACCTGCCTTCTCATCATTCCCATAATTCATACATGCATACATTGGACCAATATTTATTAAGCACTTACTCATGTCAGTCACTTTACTAGAGCTTTACATAGACTTGATCGCAGCTGCCATGGAGCTTCTAGGCTAGGCCTGGGTATCCGAGGCCTAGACAAAAATTTGAAAAGTAAACACACAAATAAATAAACAGTTATATCTTCTTGGATTGGTGTGAGGAAGAACACAACAGAGTGTGGTATTAAGGAGCACTCTGGGCAGTAAGACAGAATTCATTCCAGATGGCTGAAGGAAACTTCTCTAAGTGCTGTCTAATCTGAGACAGAGGTGAGAGGAGGTTAACTAGACAGTTGGACTCACTGCACTCTGCACCCAACCTTGCATGGGTGACCCTTAGCTGGGGAGCAGCACATGTAGAATCCAAGTTCTGCCAGTGTCCCTGTCGCTGCTCAGGGCACTGTGCTGTCTGCTGCACCTGCATGGTGAAGTCCACATTACTAAACGTGCTGGATAATTCCTACCACATGCTGATACTGGTTTACTTTTTTTAGCAGCATATTAAGCTGAGCCTTGAATCTGATATCATGGCAGCACAGAACTGTGAGCTGTTCATTTATAGCATGTGAAGCCATCCTGTGTCCTTGCTCATGTTCCCCTCCCTGCCTGGAATGCCTTTCCTTCACCTTTCTCTGATAATATTGTGAGTCAGTTCAGAAAACCACCTCCTGTAGTAAGTCTTCCCTGAATTTTCTGTCTGCTCTCCAAGCACTATCCCTGCTATTATATTTAGCAGCATGTGTATATTGCCTGGGTCCTGCTTCAGAATGTGCGTGTCCTTTCAGCATGATGTGACTTCTATATCTGTGCAATACAGTCTAATGCTTGGTGTACTGTAGAAACTCAATAAAATCTTGGAGATCATTTTTGGAGGGAGGGAAAGAAGGAAGGAAGGAAGGAAGGAAAGAAGGAAGGAAGGAAGGAACGAAGGAGCACGGGAGGTATGGAAGGAGGGATGGAAGGGAAAGAAAGAAGGAAGGAGGAAAGGAAGGAAAGAGGAATGGAAGGGAGGGAGGAAGGAAGAAAGGAAGAAAGGAAGGAGGGATATAAGAGAGGGAGGGAGGGAGGAAGGGCCCAAAAGCTTAGTTAAGCTCATACGTATGCCTTAAGCATAATTCCTCCTGTCTCCTAAATTGATTTAATCTCTCACATATAATTTTATATACAAGTTGTTTAAAAGTGGAAGCAGGCACAAACAGCACAGCCCAGAAAAAGAGAGGTTTGCCCTTCTTCTGCAGGGTTGAGGGAAGAAAGCAGAAAATCTTCAATGCCAATATTAAATGTGCAAATGTTTGACAGGCTCACACTTATGCAAGAGTTATTAGGATGCACAGTTGCACACGTGGGAGGATTCTATAAGATCAACAGTACAACTATTGTTAGTTTACATTGATGAGGAAGAAAATTGTCACCAACTCAGTTCTTGGAATTTTGAATTGAGAAAACATTTCCTCTTACCCCAGCTATCGAGGCTCAGTGAAGAGGGATGTGAGGAGATCTAAAGACCAGACCCTTGCCTGGTTCACAGCTCTGCTAGAGATATTTCAACAAGCATGGGAGAAAGAGTCACAGTCAAACTAGGGAGGACCATGGCTGAGTAGCATAATTTACTTCTGCCAGTGTGGATATCCCATCCACAGGGAGAAGTTTCTCACTCTGGCTCTCAGGTGCTGCTGCTATTTCTTGTCTACCAGGATCCAATGAGTAAAAATAATTAGTTCCCCAGTTCTCATTGCCAGGGAGCTCAGATTGTTCTGTGTTCCAGACCATGAATACTGCCACATCTGGCATCCTATTTCCTCAAAGGACCTCTGAGATCATATCATCTAGCAGCCTGGGTCCAGTTGGAAAAGAAAAAAATCATTTTGAAATATTCCATCAGAGGGATCGTATACAGAGAATGGCTTATATGGTTGCTAAAAGGCCACTAAACGCACGCACTGAGATTGAAACTGCAGAAAGAAACCCTGCCTTGGTGAAGTGGAAAGGTTTGGTGCTTGGAGAGGGGCTCTATGAACTGGGATTGTGGCCTCCTAGGACTGGCTCTAGGACAACTGGAATTTGGATCAACTGCTGCTGAGATAGTGTTAGCAAAATTCCATGTAACCTCCCCTGGCCTTACAGATGAAAAGGCCACAGGACAGAGAGCAGAGGTAGCCACTGAGCCCACACACTTCTCATTGCAGTTCACCTGGCAAATTTTAAACTATGAATAACTTTATCTCTCTTTCTCTTCTCTTCCCCCCTTCTTCTCTTCCTCTCTTTCTCCCCCCTCAATAAAATTGGCCATGTGTAATTTGGCAAGTTAGTAAAATAGAAGATTTATCAGATCAGTAAAGCCACATATGTTAATGTTTGTAACATATGTGGCTTTGTTCAAGCAGATTTCTTCTCTCATGAGAGGCTGCACATTTCAGCATGGTGAGGATGGCAATGCTCCTCTCTGATGCCTTCTGACCTTTAACTACTGAAAGATGGCCTGCTTACCAGACCCTCAAAGACATCCAAACAGATAAAGATGTTTAAAATCTGTACTCTTGGGTTGGTGAGGTAGCTAAATTCACTGATTCTCTTGGTTCATTCATGGAAGCTGTGGAGGGCAGAGATTAGAGAGTTAAGCACACCTACATTCAGATCCCAATTTTACTCTTGACTCACTTATGGCTTTGGCATGTGCTTTATCTCTCTGCCTCTCCTTCCAAATTAATATGTAGTCTGATTAATGGGATGCAGGAACAGCATGACTTGTCTTAAATACCCTTCTAGTATCAACTTGACCATCATACTAGTTGGCCAGGCATTGCTGAAGGCATGGGATATACAAGGGCCAAGACAGATGGGTGACTGTCCTCTGTAGGTTATAGTTTTATGAGAATGGTTTCAATGTAATGAACTTATTTTACATAAAAATCACAGATCTCTCTCATTCCATCTGATTTTTTCTCCCTGGATCATTTTCTCCTCTTGCTTTCCCAAAATTGCTAATAACAAGAAAAGGTCATTAGTCTGAAATGTCTGAGAGGGGGTTAGAAAATAATCTGGCTCTTTCTCTTCCCTCCCAGATCCCCTGCTCAGGGGTTATTCATTGAATCCTGGCCTTGTTCTTATTGATTGTTCTCCTTGGTCTCTTAGACTGGTCCCTCTGCCAGATCGTCTATGATTCTTAATGCAGCCTAAGATATTCCAATTGTGATTCCAGGTGGACCAATTTCAACTCCCAGCTACCTATATTATGAGCTTTCAGCAAGCCAGGGAAAGTCAGAGGCCCTTGGAAAAATAGATTGAAAAGTGTAGCTTCTTTGAAAGCTCCACTCTAAGGTCAGCTCAGCCTAAACCCTGGAAAGTTTTAGTGCAGGTCTTTCATCTCCACCAGTAAGAAAGGCTAATAGGAGCTAAGGAAGGGAAACAAAGGATGGATAAAGAGACTTCTGGATTAGACTCTAGCTGGGAAGGAACCAGATTTGATTTGATTTATTTTATCAATGTTGGATTTAAAAAAGTGAAGAAGGGAAGGAAATAAGGGTTACTTTCAGCATTCTACCACCTTCACCAACTAGGTAATATGTAGGAGCAATGCTTAAAGCCAGCTGCTGGGGTGGGAGGTACTCCTTCTTGAGCTAGGCTAAGTGCTGTAAATGCATCTTTTCTAGTTGTTTTCCTAATAGTACTTTATTAACGCATTGTCCCCATTTTATAGATAAGGAGGTGAGGGATAGAGATAGTATGTATGGCACCTTTCCTAAGGCTGCAATCATTAAGAGAGCTAGAATAAAATTTGAGGTGAAGGTTTTCAGGTGTTATAATCCCAGCCACCCTCATTATTGCCCTGGCATCAGTTAGAACCTTTACAAAGACTATACATTCACTTGCCAGGTGTGGCATTCTCTAGAATCAAACATTTCAAAATGTTGTGTTTTGACAGGGATCAATTTTTCCCTTTGTGTGCTTGGTGTTTTTTAATCAGAATGTATCAAATTCTTTCTTTCCAATACCTCATTCTTCCATGTTGATTTATTCTCCTCTACCTCTTTATTTTCTATCCATCTGCCCAGTCTTGCCAGTTCTGGGATTTTATTTCTCTGTCCCAGGTCCCTTCCAACTGCCTTGCTGTTTTAATTTATAATCCTAACTGATGGCACAAGCTCCGCCCCTTTTTTGCTCTTAGCTTTTCTCTGCCTGCTGGGTCCCCTCCATTTCTGTCAAAGATGGCAGACCCTTCCTGTGCCACCTTTCCTCATCATGCACCCTGAATTTTCCATCCCCCCCTTCTCCCCTTTGGCCACCCCCTCCTGCTTCGTCTTTATTGCCTGCATGACTGCTCAGGTTCTTTATCCCATCTTCCCCTCAAAGGCATTCTCGGCTCTGGCTGTTATTCTTGTATTAGCATTGAACCCATTAAAGCTAATTTGTTTGCCCTAATCTCCATTTATTTTTCCCTAGTTGATATTAGATTTCCCTTTCTATTGCTCTAGCATGATTTTCTCTTTGTCTTCCTAATGGTCTACCCCCCTCTCTCTTCCTCTATTAATCTGGTTGGCTTCACTGTGTGTTTTCAAGGCCTTTTTCTGCCTCCCCCAGCCCTTAGATTAACCCTGTTACCTCCCTCCCTGGAAGGGCCCCAAATACTGGGATTTTCAGGGATGGAGCTGCCCCAAATGCCAAAAGACCTATAAGTTCTCTGGTCAGCAGGAGGCCAGCTTTCTTTTGGAGTTGATCTAATGGCCTGGAAGCAAGGCTACTGGGACTGAGTGGAGGAAAGTATGGTAGTAATGGGTATAACTAACTTGCATTAAGTCCTAAAGGGTCCCCAAGTCAAAGGAGTTTCTGGGTATGCTCCACTTTGTGGCAATCTTCAAGATACTCATGGACCTCTGCAAGTGTCCTGTGAGTTTATGGTCTATCAATAGACGAATTAAGAGACTACCACCCCCTTCTCTCTGTGCTCACATTGGGCACCTTTCCTTCTCAGTTTCTCAAACTGCAGGCATGCTTCCTCCCCTTTCTGCCAGGACTGAAGCCAACCCTCTGTGTGGCTTTGGGGTTACAGAAAGGCCCTACTATTCCAGGATCCCCAGGACAGAAGCCTTCCTGGACCTGAGCTCTGCCTTCCAAGATCCTCACGCCTCATGGAGGAACATGCAGGGTTGTAGCCCACTGATAGAGGGCGGTTACTTGAGAGGGTAGAGAGCAATGTTTTTCTCTGGCCAAGCATTGGCTCATTGGGGCTCCCTGGGGCTCAATTCAGCCAGAATCACTGGATCTGTGGCCACGAATCTGTCCTTTGAACAATCTCCCTTGGGTTTATATCTACGCAGTAGATAGGTCATAAATATTTGTTGAAAGCATTAATTAATTGATTATACATAAATCTCCTATCAGAGGCTACACAAGGCACTTCTCCACACTTGCTAGAGGTTTATTAGGGTCACAGTACTTTCCCAGGCTTCCTAGACCCCTCCAGACTCTCAGAATTCCACAAATAGGCTGCAGGAGTAGGGCCTCTGCACTGGTAGAGGCAGAGATGCCAGGAAGGTTTCCCCTTCCTGGAGTGCATTGAGAAAGCCCCACCTTCTACTCCCCCCCTGGGGTCAGAGGACTGGGAGATTAACGCTGTCTTTGAAAAAAATGAACCTACATTAAAGCAATTTTCAGTTCATTAGATTTGAATTCAATGAGCACCCACTCTCTATCTAATAATATTCCAGTCTATATGTATGTGGGGAGATGGTTTCTGAGTAGAAGACACAGCCCTTGCCCTTGAGAAAGGTACAAATTAATAACCCCTGACACATTAGAGAACCTTAAAGTTTCTAAATCCATTCACACGCACTATCTCCTTCAATTTCTCCTACAGTTCTGAGAATACAGACTGTGGAATGTGTGTGTGTGTGTGTGTGTTTATGTGTGTGAGTACATGTGTGTGTTGGGGATGAACTGGGTCATAAATAATCTACATTCCTTTAATGTAACACATCACTACGTACTTGAGCTCAAAGTTACACAAGCATAAATGTGTATGATTTGAAAATCACCTAGAAATGGGTAAGGGAGGAGACAGAGAGGTAATTGTAATGAATCCTGGTGAGGAAGGAAGCATATTTGTGGGACAGGAGAGAGAAAGGGTATGTGGATGTGGTAGGTGAAGGATAAGTGGGCAGGATAGGAAAAAAATAGGGAACGTGGACAACAGCTAATCTGAGAAACCAAAAACACAATGGTATCTGGTATATAAGTGAATACATAAAATAGTTGGATGGGGGGCCCGGTGAGATAGCATAGCAGTGTTTGCCTTGCAAGCAGCCGATCCAGGACCAAAGGTGGTTGGTTCGAATCCCGGTGTCCCATATGGTCCCCCGTGCCTGCCAGGAGCTATTTCTGAGCAGACAGCCAGGAGTAACCCCTGAGCACCGCCAGGTGTGGCCCAAAAACCAAAAACAAACAAACAAACAAAAAACAAAATAGTTGGATGGGACTCTTGTGTCACCTTGAAGGTGGAGCTCACTGATCTTTAAGATTCTTACTTGGAGCTCTACTTTTATTTTTTTTTGGGAGGGTCACACCTGGCAGTGCTCAGGGGTTACTTCTGGCTCCACGCTCAGAAATCGCTCCTGTCAGGCTCGGGGGACCATATGGGATGCCGGGATTCGAATCAATGACCTTCTGCATGAAAGGCAAATGCCTTACCTCCATGCTACTGTATCTCTGGCCCCGAGCTCTACTTTTCAGAGATCATAATTAAAACAACCAGTGATTGACTAGTTCAACACAGATGTGGTTGGAAAGGGTATGCTTTGGCCTGTGTCTGAGGCTTAATAGTTAGACTTATAGTTAGAAAAGGTTGGGGGGGTGCAGAGCGGTGGCGCAAGTGGTAGGGTGTTTGCCTTGCACACGGCTAACCTAGGATAGACCTCTGTTCGATCCCCAGGCATCCTATATGGTCTATCAAGCCAGGAGCGATCTGAACGCATAGCTAGGAGTCGCTGGGTGTGGCTCTCCCAAAAAAGGCAAAAAGAGAAAAAAAAAGAAAAAAAAGTCAGGGGGAAGTGTGTGTCTATGTATATGTGTGTCTTTGCAAGTATATATGTGTGTCTGTGGGTATGTGCACAGCCACAGGAGGCTCTTGGAGGGGGCATGACTCGTTGTGCCAAAAATCTAAATAGAACAAATGAAGGAAAAGTGTCCCTTTAAGCCAGACACACAGAGAAAAATCTGTTACAAAATAGTGAATCTGTCATTTCCACACCTGTCGACAACAGATTCCCAAAGGACTGACAGCATCACAAAGTAGATTATCCACTTGAAAAGCAACATGCACTCACTATAGTCCAGGGAAATTGGAAGGGATAGAGGGGAAATGACACAGCCTGTGGCTCCTGGGTTCTGGAGATGAAGATGTGTGAGGAGATGATCCTGCTTCCCCTGCCTTTCTTTGCTGATCTATGTCTCTTTGCTCTAGCTTGAAAGGACAAGACATTTCTGACTTTCCTCTCAGTCTTAATATCTACAACTCTGGAACTGCCCTCAGACCTGGGAACAGTTGTGGGAAACTCCTAGAAACTACTACAGGAAACTAGCAGTAGTAATATAGAAGCCAAGTACCAAGAGGGAAAGCAGTAGATGCTCTGGTTCATACTCTTTCTGTGGTTGTCTGGTGTCCTGTAGAGTACAGCTTTGTGGCACTTTCTTCAGAGGAAGTATCTGACCAAGAAAGGGGAGGAAACCTATCTTATGTTACAGACTTACAAGATATAAGATAGATCTCCAGAACAGCACAACCAGAACTCAAGTTTTCTGATCCTATCTTAGTTTCTCTCTTATCCCAGGAGGTCCATCGGCACCACAGCTGGCTTCACTTTTATTTTCCAAAGAGGTAAATCCAGAGGTGTATACTGTGAGTTCTGGGTGGGAGACAGAGCTCCCTCTTTGGTGGGAGGCTAGGAAGGGCCTCACTGAAACAACTCTAGAGAGCATGTGTTGCTTTTCTTACAGTCAGTTTAGACCCAACCGCGTAGCCCCCAAGCAACTGAGGGCTATGTCAGGAACTATGATAGACCAAAATTCACCTATTGTTGAAGTAAACTACCTTGCTTCCTCCTCTCAAACCCTAAATTAAAGGTTTAAATTTAGTGCCTTAGGATGACTCTATTTGGGAATAAGGTCTTTGTACCTGACTAGGTTAAGATGAGAATGGACCCTTATCTGCTGGAACTATCTTTTTCCCTAGAAGGGAAAATATGGACATAGATCAAGGGCCACAGAGGATGAAGCATGAAAATTGCATCAGGTTGGTATAAGTCAAAGCTCTCAAAGATGGTCAACCAGCTGAGGACTGGCTATTTTCTACAGCCCTCTGAAAGAACGAATTATTTTCCCATCTTTTAAACTCCCAGCCTTCAGAACTGAGGCAACTATTTTTGCTGTATGTCATCCAATTTTGGTGGTTTTTGTAGCAGTCTCAGCAGACCAATGTGCTGACCAGTAGGATTCTACTTCTGGACTGCAGGCTTGAGGAAGCCCCTCTGAGAGATTTTTGGCTGCCTTTCCAGCTTTTCTTTCCAGATAAATTTAAAATTATTATAATTTAGGTAACACAATTTCAATAGTACAGATACCCCTCGCTTTACGACCTACCTGTTTAGCTACCTCTTGCACTTACGACCATCTCTTCACCGTACCTACTTTAATAACTTTATGTTCTGTAATACATTGCAGTACTGTGTGTAAATTACACAACCTATGCAAATTAAAACAAGTGGAAGTTTTCCGTTTGATCTTTTTTGTTATTTTACTTATTCAGAATACTGTATTGTCAAGTACTCTGCAGATACTGTACTGTACTACTGTACTACCGTATACAGTATACGCAGTTCCTCACTTAACGACCAATTCACTTACTGACCAAGTCGTTGAAACAGAACTTGGTCTTTAAGTGAGGAGTATCTGTATTAATATTTATGGTTTTGATGTACAAAGTCACTACACTTTTATCACCAACAAAGTGCCCAAGAGCCTCCACCTCTTTCCTTATGTCACCTCTGGTCTCTAGTTTGATTCATTTTCTCCCTAAGTCCCCTTCCACTACTTGGTAATTTCAGTTCTGTAATTGAAGACCATGGTTTTGTCACTATTTAATAGACTTTTCAGAATAAGGAAGGTTCAGGTAGACAGGCAGGCAAAGAGTAAATGCTTCCTGTTATCTTACCTTCTCTACATGAACCTGTTTCTCTTGATGTCATTCTTTCCCCACAGAGTCACCTTCCTGTTTTCCAGTCCTGTTTTATCAACCATTCAACAGACTCTTCAATGCAAAAATATCAATACATCAGTATAGCAAAGTTTTTATGGAAGCGTCCATCACATCTGTCCAATCAGTCTGGAGCTTTCCCTCAAGTCCACTAGGATTTTCATGTTTCTCCTCATTTCAACATTTTCTGAGATCAAGTCTAAAGGTTAATTACAGATTCATCTAACAATTGCAGAGCTCTCTCAAAGTGCTGTCAGATAAATTTAATTAGACCTGTTAGCTGAGTTCCTAAATCCAATTTGATTAAACTTAATCACATCCAGGATGGATTTTAACAACAACCCCTGAAAGGATGAGGTAGGCACTGGGAATATGAGTCTAGATATCATCATCTTGGAAGGCTGAACAGTGTGCGCTCAGCTTGTACAGAGGAGCAGATCTGATGCTGTGTCCAAGTTAGCTAAGTTTGATCTTCTCCAGCCCATCAGAAGTGCTTTTATGGGAGTCCTGGATGCTGTCCAGAGAGAAGGATGTACCTCTGTGTGCTGGCCCAGTACTGTAGACTAACTTGTTTTATAGCTGAATTTGAGACTCTTGATCCTCTCCCTCATTGCACATTCCTATAACCTTGCTACTCCTTGACAAAACCATTGATCTCTTCTCTGAGCATTGTTTAGCTCAGTTATTCTTTTTTGTTGTTCTTTGCTTGGAGGACATATCCTATGGCACTCAGATTTACTCCTGGTTCTGAAGGATCTGAGAGGACCATATGAGATACCAGGAAATGTGCCCAGCTTAATAACATGCAAGATAAATACTCTGCCTGTGAATTATCTCTTAGTTTAATTAGTCTTATTTGCTTTGCCCTTTACACCTATGGGTCTTAACCCTGTTCTACATTAAAATCACTGGGAGCTTGTGAAGAAAGCAGCTTCCAAGGCTCCAAATCTTCTGATAGATCCCCAGGAATAATGCTTAATATTACACTTTAGCATCATTTTTAAGAAACAATATTTTAAGAGTCCTTTCATTTGCCAAATATTTCTGAATTTCTCAGTATATTTACTACGTAGTAGATATTTACTGGAAAGTTGTAGTCCCAAGTATTGAATTTTTGTAACTGCTGGCCTTTCTAAATCTGGCCACTATGCCAAGCTGACACTCAGCATCCACCAGGAAAGTCTCTATTGGGGTCAGTGTTTGCTATTTCCCATGACTCGCTCAACCTCACTAGCTTCCATCCAAGCCCAGACCAGCAAGATGTCCCCCTGGACTAGGAGCAATCAATGTCACAGGGAACAGCTCAGTCCTCATGGCTGCATTAAATTTCCCCAAAGCTTTGTTCTTTGTTCCTTCAATTCCATAATAGTCACTCATAAAAGAAGTAGCTGAGTAATTATAAAAAAATTTCATGTAAAAGAAACTGTGGGCTTCATCATGGTAAACTTTATTTCTAAAACTTGAATTAGCAAGTTAGATATTAATCTCTCCAATAAAGTATTAGTGGGGAGTTATGTGAAAAAGTACCATGTAGAACACTTGTGGAGTTTTTGATTCCTATAGAATTAGTGTCAAGTGTTGGGAAAACAAGGAACTGTAAGTGCTTACTCTTAACTCAGGGTAGAACTTCAATACAGGATCTATGTGACATATTGTGGTACCATGTTAATTGTGAGGGACAGAATGGAAGCAGAGAGAATCTAACACACAGTCACTAAAGACTGGGATGTAGGAGGATACATCCTATGAGATAGAATTAGAACTTCATCAAGAGGATGGGAGTGGGAATGGTGTTCCAGAAAGTTGCCTCTGAATGAGCAAAACCACAGTGGTAGGAATGTACATGGTGTGTTTTGGAAACAAAGACTAGTTGGCTGGAACACAGGCTGCATACGGAAATAGTGGGAAATAGGGCCAGGGAAGTGGGATGGAATCTTCTCAGATTGTACACCAGCGATTTGCCTGCAAATGGCTGTTAATGATTAGATTAAAAGGAAGTGCAAGCAAGATTTTGGAAAATCACTAGGCTGAAATTCTCTAGAATAGGACTGGGAAAAAGAGAAATCAAAACATTTTGATAATGTAAGGAATAGCTGTCACATTATTTTCGTGGTTATATTCCACTTAATGAAAATAGCATTAAGTCCAACGAAAACTGAGTAGTAGGTATGTGGCTCTGATAAGAGAGTTAAAGAGATATGGATGTGAAGTCAGGAAGAGGGAAGTCGAAGCTATATGCACAGTAATATAATGTCCCTAACAGGCATATTGAGTGCATTTGATCATAAGTTTCTGGTGGTGAAGTTAAAACTAACTCCTTAGCTTGTTTTCTGAGTTTGTCTGAAGCCATTTGCCATCTCATGGTCCAGAGCTGATGAGTCACTGGAATCTACCCACTTATATCTCTACATATGTCTGCTCCTACTGGTCCTTCATGAAGTCATTTGGCAGAATCAGCCCCCTAATCACAGAATCACAGTTTGAGTCATCTTCCTTTCCATTACCACAGCATTTTTCACCTAATTAGACTGGGGTCTGTCTCTGTCTTTTCTTCTAACTTGTGGGTTAGAAAATTCATTTTGTTTTTCTTTTTGAATAATGTCAAATGAAAAAAAAAAGTCAGGCTCTGGAGGCTTCTGTGAGCCCGAAGCCCAACACAGTCCTACCATTTTGAAAGTGTCAGAAGATATTTATTTTATCAATGTGAGAATGATAATGCCCTTTGGAACAGTTTGAAGTGAGAACTTCTATCTGTATGTCCAGGAGATGCATGACTGGGTGCAGAGTGAAGTGTAGGAACTGGGGTAAGGGTCACTTGAGGGGGAGGTGCAGTGGATGCTTATATAGGGCACCTCCAAGCTTACAGGTGCACCAAGTTTGGGTTCACAGAATGAAGGGAAACCAGTGGTTCTTTAACAACCAGAGTAAACTCTGAGGATCCATAACCAAATCTAGACTGAACACCCACTTAGGTGAAAAATGGAAAACGAGGTAAGAAATACTTTATTATAAACCAACAAGAACTGAGATAGAAGCATCTCTGAATAGTGCACTAAGTGGTCTGTTCACCAAAGAAGGAATATAAGAAGCTGTGGTAGCTGCTATGGACTAAACACTCCTATATGGAGAATAGCCAGCAATATGAGATTTGAAATTAGAGATTTGAAAATAATTATGATGAGATACGCTTATGAGGGCTGGGCATTCATAGCAATCCCAAAACTCCTCTTCCTGATAAGAAGAAGAGGGTTGTGAAAATAATATAGGAGTTAGAACACATGCCTTGCTCGCTCCCACCTGGCTTGATCCTCAGCACACGTCCTCCCAAACATCACTGGGTGCAGCTTTAGAAGCCCCTAAACTCCAGGAATGCACCAGGTGGTGCCTGATACTACAGGGCCTGTACTATGTCCTTAAGACCCAGCACTGAACCACCAGTGTATGCTGCCAGGAGTGGCCCAAGACTCCTGAGTACCATCTGGGAATCCTTCACTCACCTCTTTTCCCTCAAGCCCACCCCCACCAAAAACCAACAATAGAAAGAACCATGCACAAATAATCTAGATCCATGCACAAATAATGAGTAAGGACAGGCAGGTGATCATCTGCAAACCTGATAAAGGGTCCTCACTCAGACCCCCAACCTCAGGGCCCAGAACACAGACCATGAATAGGACGCATCATTGTTTAAACCAGCTTGTCTGTAGCATTTTGTTATGTGAATCTGAGCTAACACAAGTAACAGGGAGGAAATCACTAAGGGACAGGCCCCTTGGAGAAAATTTTAGAACAAGTATCATGGCCAGAGAAGCTGAGAATGAATAGAGGCAAACTATAATGGGCAGGTAGATGCCTGAGGTTCTTAGTAACAGGGACCCTGACCCAGTCAGCCATCTTATCTGAAATTAACAAATTAACTAGGCTCCGTAATTGACTGGTTTGCTTGAGGTCTTACCTGTGTTTGGAATGGAGAAGGTTTTATTTGGGAAAGGAAAGGTGAGAGGAAAATACCCAAGATGTGGTGCCTCCCCATATCCTTTATTTGGCATGATAGCCATGAAAATCCTTCATAATGGAAATTCTCATATGCCACTGCAATAGATCTGTGGATTTCATTCTATTCCTAGGTGCAGGACATTGTAGCATCAATGACAGAGCAGACATTAGGTCTTTCCAGCCTCAATCAACCAGCAGTTCTGATATTTGTCAGTAACCCTGACATTGTGAGAGTCAAAAGCAGGGAACACAACATTAGCTTAATGTGTTCACCATTCTAATGTGCTGCTAAGTCAGATGAAGACACTAAGGAAAATTGAGGCACTAGCCCTGGAACTAAAATGAGCAACACCAGTAAAGAGAAGTTAATTTATCCACAGATGTACTTTTCCTGCCAAAATTGCTTAGTCCAAATCTCAACCAGTACCTCTATGTCTACTCTTCAAAAAAACATTGCTTGAGAGTCACTGATGAATAAAAGCTATGCAAATATTTGTTGATCAAACCCACAAAATATTTACAATGACACCACATGACTTGCAACAGTCAATTCTTTTTGTTTATTTATTTGTTTTTGTTTTTGTGCCACACCCAGCTGCATTCAGGAGTTATTCCTGGCTGTGTGCTCAGAAATTGCTTCTGTCAGGTTCTGAGGACCATGTGGAATGCCGGGAATCAAACTTGGGTCCATCCTGGGTCAGCCCTATGCAAGGTAAATGCCCTACTGCAGTATTATTGCTCAGGCCCTTGCAATAGTCAATTCTTATGACATACATGCTCATGAGGCTGCAAGGAGAGGACCAGAGGTCTGAGGAAAGTCCCCAAATCTAGGAATGGGTGCAATGTTAGAGAAGTTCATCTCATGTACAAACACGGAAATCTGTGGGTTATAGCTCACAACTCCTGTTGTTCACAGGATCATTTATGTGGGGCAGGTTGATGAACATATACAAAACTGTTTGCAAACAATAGAATGCCACATGCAGTGTGTTTCATCTAATGTACAGAGAGTGACTTCCAGGGAGCTGGGGACAGAGGAGTTTGGGCAGGGACACAATGTGCTCCTGGTTTTAGATCTCCTGGGTACATGGATGCCTTCCAGAAAATAGGACTCCACCTTGCTGGAGGAAAGTGACTATAGTAATGCAGGCAAGTGTAGGAGGATGAATCCTGGAAGGTTGGGGCAAGCCTTTCCCTGAAGCCTTATGGAAATGTTTTATGGCTAACAGGAAGTGGCATGGAACACTCAAAAGTTCCCTGGTGGGGAGAGGGTACTGTCACATCATAATATATTTGTAGGTACTGTAAAGATTCTGGCCTCTGTAATATTAGGGATTTGAGAGGCAGGCAGAAGGAAAGAGAATCTCCTATAAAGCCTTCAAATCCAAAAAGTCATTGGAGCATTATGTGTCCAGTAAAGCCATATGCTGGGGCCCATATGTTGGGAATTTGCATCATGGCTGTTTGTCTATACCTCACTCTACCTGTATACCAATATCTCTGTCTATACCTAATTCAGTCTAGCTGTCTACTTATAACTATTAGTCTATATATTACTGCAACATTTAGATATAGAGGAGCTATAACTCTCCACCAGCGTAGACCATCATGAATCTGGATGATCTTTTACAGCTCAAACTCTGCTTCTTGGAATAGTGACTAAGGTCACTATTAGGGACTAAGGTCCAGAGTGATCTGAGTCCCAATTTAATTCAGGAAAAACAGGCTCAGGTCTCTCAACTACTGGTGGCCTTGTAATGTGGCTGTGCTGGGATGGCTGATAAAAATGTTTGATGCTCCTACTAGCTGAGGTAGGCTGTTATTATTGGTTCTTGTCCTGCTAGTACATTGGGTAGGGCATTTGTCTTGCATGCAGTAGACCTGGATTTGATTCCCGATATCACATATAATCCCTCAAGCATTACCAGGAGTGTTTCCTGAGTGCAGAATTAGAAGTTACCCCTGAGCACAGCCAGATATGGCCCAAAATCAAACAAACAAAAAAGGCTCCTTCCCTGAAAAGGTGCTTCTTACCCTCAACTCCCCTGGCAGTGAGAACCATACTTGGCAGCTGGCACTCCACCAGGATTTTATTCAACCACCAGGTTCTACGTGCATCCTAGCTTGACTCTACTACCTCTCCTGTCGTGATACTCTCAAATCTCATTCTTCTTCTTTGTTTCTGCCTGAGTTAATATCCAAAAACCCAGGCTATGTCATCAGGTTACCCCATTCTTGCTACATCTATTTGAACTGTCCCTACAAAGAATCATGGTGTCAAAGTGAAAAGGCAATGAGAGACAGAGTCAAAAATTGGTGCTTAGTTAATCATATAGGACTTTATATATCAACCCAAAATTGAGGCCAAAGCTGGATTATCATTCAGAGTAGGGAAAAAGAATATGGAAGTGGGTAGGGGATGGAGAAGACTGAATTAACTGCTCTCTATTTCTTTGACAACAAACAAGAGGTTCTGTGTCAATGAAGAGTCAGTGTCAAAGACAGACATTTGGTTGTCTCATCTTTGTCATGCACATGTTTAACACTACCCTACCTTTACTAAAACTCAGAATATTCTGTATTTCAGTATAAAGTTTGTGAGTTCCCTTATTGTATCCTGAGCCTGGTGTGTTCCTTTGGACTGGCTTTTCTGGTAAAATGGAAGTTGAATCATTTTGAAAGATGAACTGGGGGTAAAAGCTGATGGTGGCCTCAAAGAGACCTCGAGTACCAGGCTTTTCATGTAGTCTTCCAATCATATCAGCACCCCTACCTAGTAGACCCACTATTTTATTATTCATGTGGAATAGTGAAGAATAGGGCACACATTTTATTTATTTGGCTGGTTAGCTCCTAAGCAGTGTCCAAAGACCAGGAATGACTTCCAGCGATTCTCAGCTACCTGGTTTTAATGCAAGGAACCAAGCAAGAATCCATGCCTGCTCCTTTTGCTATATGCAGGTACTAAGCTAGAGGCTCAGCTAGAAATGCTGAATAATGGGGAGCCAGTGATTGATCTGGAAGTATGTACTATCATTGTACTGTCTCTCTGGCTCTTCACTCACATATTTATTCTAACTGGAAAAAGGTTTCAAAGCTGCTTATAAAGGGTTTCTAGCTGCTCCTGAGCATTTCACAGAACATACAAAGAATTTAAACCAAAGAATTTCTGGAGATTCTTTCCCTGGGTGGGCGACCATTATAGTCAACAGGACACATTTCTTGAACTGCTGCTATGTGCCAGGTGAGGATACTGGTCTCACTTTCAGCCCCACCTGACCACCTGCAACAGCATCACATTCTATACTCCCATCCAGAGAGACAGGCGATGAGTCCAAGGTCACACAGGAAGAAATTAACAGCAAAGTCTGGGACTAGAACAAGGGTAAGGTGCATTCCACATGGCCTTGACTTCACTGTGACTTCAAAAGTCCCTTACCCTCTTGACACTCACTGCCCCTGAATTTATCCTAGGAGAGCTTCAAGCCAAGGAATCCAAACTGCAAGCTGAACAGAAGGTGTGAGAAAACAGCAGTTGTCCTATAGCTGCAGATAGAGCTGTTTCTTTCAGAGATGCATGCGTCACCCATCCAGCTCCCCAGACAGCTTCTCTGCGCTCATCTGACAGCTACAATATGTCCCGGTGGGCTAATTAGCACAAACTACTCAGGTCACTTCAAGGCTACTTAGGAGAGTGAGTACAAATGACAACATGGAAGAGCTCTGTGGCTAATGAAAGAAGAGAGAAAGAGTTAAAGAAGGGAGGCAAGAAATACTTTTGCTTTTGTCTTCCTTCCTTCCTTCCTTCCTTCCTTCCTTCCTTCCTTCCTTCCTTCCTTCCTTTTTTCTTTCTTTCTTTTGAATTCTTTCTCTCTTTCTTTCTTTCTTTCTTTCTTTCTTTCTTTCTTTCTTTCTTTCTTTCTTTCTTTCTTTCTTTCTTTCTTTCTTTCTTTCTTTCTTTCTTTCTTTCTTTCTTTCTTTCTTTCTTTCTTTCTTTCTTTCTTTCTTTCTTTCTTTCTTTCTTTCTTTCTTTCTTTCTCTTTTTTTCTTGGTCCCTAGTATAAAACCACACATGCAAGGCAAGTACTGACTTGCGATCCAAGTCTCAGGTATTATAGTTCATTCTCTCTCTCTCTCTCTCTCTCTCTCTCTCTCTCTCTCAAGTCAAAGACAAGTTTTCACCCCCCCCAAATAAAATCTTTGCAAAAACTCCACAAGAAGAAGTGGACCAATAAAATTAGCACCTTTGCCATCTCCTGTTCTGGTGAAACCTGAAAAGAGGAATGGAAAGAGCAGGCCTTTTGGATTTCTGAGGGCAAATACTGCAGAAAGAATGAATCAGAACATGAACCATGATATCTTAAACCTCTAGTGTCCTTGGTGAAAGACCTCTGTCTTAGGAAGCTTGACTTCTCAGTCAGTTTGAACCCATCTCCAGGCCCCATAAACAAGTGTGAGTCTCTGAGATGGAACCAGGTGGGAGATCTGTGGTTTTGAGAAGCCAAAGGAGCAAGTTCCCTTTTGAACCATGATTTGCTGAGAAATCCTGTCACTAATTGCCATTTTGTGGGAGTGAGTATAATGGACAAATAGAGATATGGAAGCTTTGGGGAATTTCTGTTGAGGAAATCCCCCCACTCTCTCTTTGTGAGCATCGTCCTCTCCTGACTGACCTCCAGGAAAGGCCTCCAGAAAAGAACTGAGTCAAGAGGAGGTTATTTAAGTTGAGCTGGACTTTAAGAAACACTACGGAGAAAAATAGCTGATAGAACAAGGCTCTGTCTGTTGCCACATTTCAAACCCTGTGCCTTTCCATGAGGCAACTGGCCCAAATTCTCAGTTGAGTGTTAGGCTGGACCTGCTCCTTGGAGTTGTGGTGAGTGGAACTTTGGGCTCAAAAATAGTCAGACCCACTACTCTGAGCATCATTTTTTTTTCTTTTATGTGAACATCCTACTCTCAAACTTGTCTGGTCCAGTCCTGAGAATTAAGGGAGATCTGGTTGGAACCTTTTCTAGCATGAAATCATACTTATATTAGCCTGGGAGACAATAATCTCAGCTACTCCATGCAAGGCACTCTGAGTCAGACTGCTTTTGCTGGGGAAAAAGTATGATGTTGAGACAACTGGAGGGTCTATGGCTGAGACTTAGCCATCCTGAGTATCTTACTATGAAGCCAGGCCCATTGGAGGTTTCCCAGAGCAGGACCCAAACATTCCTGGGACTGTAAACTTTTCTCCCCTGTGTTAAGTACAAAGATGTTGACCTACAGGAAGAAGCCCCAGAGAAGGCCAGAATTGGTGACATGAACTGAGAGAGAAGTAGAAACTTTCCCAGGAATATTTTTTTTGCTTGTGGTCCTCAGAAGAACTTGGCTCTTCAGCTCCTTACTTAGCCAAGAGAAGAATCCTGAAGGATTTTCAGAAACACAAAAGCTTATCAGCCCCAACTGCAGTTGAGCAAATGATGACAAACCCTCAAAGAGCTACTGAATAGGAAACTAAAAAGATGGAAACCTCTGATGTCCCTGGGATGAAGCCATTGCCTATACTCAGAGTGAATTGGCATTTGCTGGGGAGCTCCAGCAAATCTAGATTGCTCTCTTTATTCCACCCTGGCACCTCTATTGGAAGTGCTCATTGCCCAGATGACATCCTTGACAGAATGTCTTTTAGCTCTATCCACACAGTACCTGAATTATGTTAAGGTGTTCTCATCTGAACCCAGAAAAAAAAATCATTCTTCCAAAGAATTGGCTGTAGGGAATGTTCCCTTCTGCATAGAGGCTATTCTACACCCCTAACTTTTATCTCCAAAGGGCATAGAAGGTATCTTGGGTGCCATGACTCAGTCTTTCCCCATCTCTCAATTTAAACAAAAGCAAATTACAGTCCTGAATGGGAACACATCTTTCCTCTCTTACAATCTTCTTATTTTCTTAAAGAAAATGGTTTCTTCTCTTTTTTGGCTTTAGGATACTAAGAACCACATAACTCAAAGCTCAAAACATGATGGAGAACCGGTCACTTCTTAAGTTGATAAATAGAGCAGCTTTAAAATAGTTAGAACTGAAGACAGACCAACTGTGGTGAGAGAAAGTAAACACATCCAGGCACCAGTGAACCCTATCAAGCTCCTCACTGAGATTACAAACTGTAGTTCCTGCCTGTGCTGGTGAAGAGGATGCTTATAGCACAGGAGACCCAGAACAGCCTCCTTTGCCTTCTCCTAAAGAAAGGTCACCTAGGAAGCTGCTCAGGACTGTGTGGCTTATATTAAGCAGTATAGACTCTACTATGCATGTCTCTACTGCTTTTTCACTTGGAAATGCTTCCAAAGAAGAGGGGAAGGTTTCATTCTCCTACTTTAAAGGGACTTCCTCTTCCTTACTCTTACTCTTTCTGTCTACTGATAAAATTTTTCCAGTGAGACAGTTGGGATTTTTTTTTGTCCCCAAATTATGTAATCACAATGTAATTTTCTATGAACATTTTAAAAACTTTTTTATGGAATATATATTTTAAGCACTCCTCTCTAAACACATGCACACAAATAGTTGTTTTATGAGAACCAATTAATAAATGCTAATTCATTCAGGCATATCCCCACTAAATTACTGTTTCATTTAATTGCAGAGGAATTTTCCATTACTAACTCTCCCTTGCTGATTTTTTGCATTATTTATATATTTTTTTCAGTTTCATTAATAGTGAGGTTGGTATGTGATATTATCTGCTGTTTGTACGCCTTAAATTTCATTTTCATTAGCAATGTTTTCCTCATTCTTGGAGCTCTACATAATCCAAAAGAAAAATCATTGCAAGCAGAAAAGATTTTATGCAGCAATGATTGAAAGAAGGCATGGGTGAAAGCGACCTGACAGAAGGTATCTCCCCTGATTGGGTCATTCTCTTTTCAGGCATGAGTGTGCAAAAGCATGTCTCCACTTGGGGCTAATGTGGAATGTTTTCTTATGTCAGTGAGTCACAAGTCTATCCATGAAAACATTGGGGGTACAAAACTGGGATATAGAACACTGGGGCTCTGATAATCAAAAATAAACAGCATTCTAAATGTTATAGCACAATGCGTATTTTCATGCCATCTTATTCATGGATCCCAAATCAAGACTTTGACCCTTATACAACCCAAGCCAGAACAATTGCACCATGAAGCTCCTGCTTCTTTTTCTATATAGAAAAGTGCATTTCTGGAAGTAGTGAGGGGTTGCTTAGGAGCTGTAGAAGAGAAGAAGTCCAAAAACAATGTGATCCGAAGAAAAATTTTATTTTTTATATCAAACAGTTAAATGACCTGTGCCTGGATACTTTAGTTTCTGAAGTAAGTTCTTTAATTCTTACTATATGCAGTCACTTTCTTCTTTTTTATAACTCTCCCTGCCCATTGTCTTTTTACTATGTCCTTATTTTTTTTTTCCTGCTTTCTTCTTTCCCTTTTTTTTTTTCTTTCACAGTAAAATATTCTGGGGAATGTGAATGATTAAGCTGTTTACTCAGAAGTTTAGAAGTTTAGGTATGAAAAGGCATGTCACCGTAAGTAAAGTTTCACCTTTATACCCAACTCTATCAATAATTACAGAACAAGGATGACTATTAGTAAATTTTTTTTTTACAATTAGCTCATACAAAAATGATGCCATTATTCCAAGCACATTAAATTCTATTTATCTTACTTTCTCCCTCATATTATTTACTGAAAAGATTACACTGCTCCAAAATGAAGTCTATTTATAAAAGGAGTGTGTTAGTATAAGAATGGGAAAATACATAGCCAAGATATATGTAACCCCATCAAAGGAGAGGTTTGAGTCCATAAAAGAAAAGCTTTGATATATTATCATATTGGTGTTTTCTTTTGAACCAAAAAAAAATCTCATAATAATGGAAATTTCACAGTATTGATTCTTATGTATTTTATTTTCACATCTTTTTGTTCCTCTTCAGTAAAATTAGAAAGGGTCCTTTGGGGCAAAACTGATAAAATTAATTAACTTTTCTTCCATCCCCCAAAAGTCCGAAATAAATACGTCCAGTAGACATCAAAAAAGTGTCAATTAGAAATAATTACTTCTTATCAATCAACGGGGCAATTAAAGTGACAAAGCTTGAAAAGATACTTATCTTAAAACTAATTCACAAGGTAGCTAAATTATCTCCTAATTAACTTGGGTGGGAGGATGGACCATCTTGAAACAAAGATGAATTGAGGGACCCCAATACCTCTTTATGCGCCTCAAGATTGTTTCCCATTCCCCCAAAGACTCTATTTTTCAACTAGAAGAAAAAACTAGGGAAGAAAATTGTCCTCCCCAAATGCTTGGTCCCTTTTGTCTCTTTCTATGAACAAGCACCTTACTGAGAAATAAGGTAGGACTTAGCTACACCGCAGATCGGAAAAGTTAGAAGCAGGCACTTTCTTCCTTGATTTTCATCTTATTTTACCCCTGAATAACCTTTTTTTTTTTTTTTTTTAGGAGCGGCAAGTTACTAACACAACTTTAAACAACCTGTTCATTTATTTTTTTAGACTCCTCCTGCACACACCAACATTGACATTTGAATATGAATGTGACATTTTCTTTTGCATCTTCGAATATTTTTGAAATGTTTTGTTTTCAAAGAATCTTCTGCCCTGCCCCATGCTGCAAAATTGCAGAACACAGTGCACAACCGAATAATTTGTGTCTCTCCACGACCCTGCAGAATAGAGCTGGGGGTGAGGGAATATTAAAATTTTTCTACAGAGCAACTTTATCCAGCACAGAGCTGAAGGTAAACCGAGGCGGCCTGGAGCGCTCTGCAGTGGCCTTCGCGGATTATTATTTGCAAAGGTTTACTCGGCTCCCGCGAAAAAACCCGAACCCGAACGGTTTGGACTGGGGGCTTGGTCTCTTCTAGAAAAATACTCAAGACAGAACCTTACTCCCAGAAATTGAAGTGCCTGCTCAGAGCAAGGCTCTGCCCAAACCCGGGAGTAAACAAACGGGCTCTTAGAAGAAATAGCCCATCGGCGTGGTCACGAATTTCGCGCGAAACAGAGGCAACATCCCTAGATAGTCTCTTGCTCTGTTTTTTTTCCCCCAGAAAGAAACTAGAAACTTTGGAGCTGGGGTTTAGGTGCAATTTTTTTCCTTTTCATTTGGGGCTGAATTAAACTAAAAAAAAAAAAAAAAAAAAGACAGGGTCATGCTCCCTCCCTCGCTTGCAGTCTTATTTCTTTCTTTATTTGTTGGGGCAATAAGTAGGGGCTCTTTCTGTCTTCCCGGGTGGGACGAGAAACTTTACCGTGGCCCAGGCAGCCTGTCTGCTTTCCCAAAACCAAGAGGGATTTGTGTCTCAATAGATAGATATCCCGCGTCTCAATATTAGCCCGCTGCTAATAAAAAATAAAAATAAAGTGCATTCCTTTCTTTATTCTTTTCCTTCTTCTATTCCCCTTGATCTTAAAGAATGCTTCTAGAACGAAAACAAGTCGCAAAAACATGACCCAGCCACCTGAAGACTCGTGCTATGGTCTAATTTCCCCAGTAGCTATGGGGGGCGCGCGGGGTCTGTTCCCTTATGGTTAAGGCAAAAATTAGAGCGCAACCCGTACGCCCTCACCCCCTGAAAAAAAATTGGGAAGGTCTGGGCCAGGGAAAACATCTACCCGGGAGGTACATGCGGTAGTGCAAGTTTCGGGGCTAGTGAGAGCTGGGATCCTGCCCCCAGGCTGTTGCGGGGGTCGCTAGGATGTCGAAGTGCAACATCGAACCCCGATTTGGCTCCAGAATAAGGGGGCTGAGAATCGGTCTTGGTCCCCAAAACCTGATCAAGACAGAGCCTCTGGGCGAGGGCGCAAAGGCGGCTTCTCTGGGCCCCAGGCTCGCCGGCCCCTTGGTTCCCGGAGATGGCTACTGGGTACCCTCAAAGGAACTAGGGCACGGCCAGGACCCCCTTTCCAAAGAACTGGGCTCCGGCCCCAGAGTCAATTGGAATAGGACCCATCCACCTTCAGCGCCCGGGGGTGGGAGAGCCGCCCGCACTCCCCGGCGGGGACCCCGAGCGCTGGGACCCGAAGCGGCCGCGCCTCGAAGCTCCCAGCACTGTGGGCTCAATAGAGATCTCAGCCTGGCGCCTCACGCGACCCGACCCTCCTTATTATAACAAATGTCCCGTTTGCCGAGCGGGACTTCATATTCTCCGAGAATCCATCTGAAATATTGATTTCCTCTCACTTGGCCGGCCCGATCGATAGAGCTTGCGCCCTGGCACCATAAATCGCCTTCCCCGCGGCCGGCCCGGCTCCATCCATCACCGCAGGCCGGGCCGCGCCTTAGTCGGTGGCCGCTAGCTGCGCGCCGCCTGGTCCGACCTCGGGGGGTCCTTCCTGGCACAGACCCCCCTCCTTCCTTTCCCCCCAAGCCTGACCCGGAGGCGAGGGACGGCAGGTGCAGAGGCCAGGCGCACCAATCTTTCCTGGAGGCCCTGGGTCCGATCGCCGGTGGGAAGGAGGATCGGGCCCCGCAGGCTGCGCGGCGCTCGAAGGCCGATACCGCGCGGCCACTGCACCTGCCCCGGGATGGGTAGGGGAGTCCCAGAGCCCCGAGTGCGCCCTCGGCTTCTAGGCCCGGACCTTTAAATGCTCCTTTCCGTTAGCTGCAGAAGGGACGCGCTGGGCTCCAAGGCAAGGGATGCCTTGGGCCAAGGCTGTGCGCGCCCTGGGACCTGGGTTAAGGGTCGGGGCGCGGAGCGCACGGGCTGAGCACCCTCCTGATCTATGGGACTCTGAATCTCAGCAGGGCTAGAGGAGACCGCTATGACCCTCTTTGAGGTTCCTCACCGCTGGTGCAATCCTCAGAGATCAAGGCCTGGGGAAGCCGGAGGACTCCTAGCCAGGGGTCCTCAAAGCTGGAGCGCGCACCCAGCTGGGTCCCCACGCTAGGGAGGGGGGCGTTCCGCGAGTCCTCAACCGAGGTTTCCTGGCCCCTGCTAGAAGAGCGCACGCACAGACGCATCTTGGGGGCTCGGGGTCCAGGCCATGCCGCGTTCTTACCGGATCGGATGGAGTTGTGAGGCATCGCAGGGGAGTCGCTCGTAGCCCGCACAGGGCTCGGGGCTTCGTCGCGCAGGTCCCCGCTGCACCCGCCACCACGCCGCTGCCCTGCACGGACCAGGGAAGGGGCATAAAATTGGAGTGCGGCTGCTTTACCCCACCCCATACCCCAAACCCAGACCCATTCTATGGAGCTCATCGAGTGACAAGAGTTGGAGAAATTTTTAGTTGAAATGGGACCTGCCATTTCAGCCTGGCCTAAGGAAAAAACATGCCTGTCTGGGGGGGGGGGGTCCTGGATTGGGGGTGCGCTGAGGAGCCCCTCACCCCAACTCCAGCTCGGGAGGACCCCAGGGTCCATCCAAACCCAGTTTAACTTGGGAGAGGAAAGGCCGCCAGGTTTGCTGGGACCCCCTCCCGTCTGGAGTCACTTGCTCCCCTGGTCCGATCTCCAGCCATCCTCTGCGCTGCATACCTGGCTGGCAGGCAGCAGCGCTCACTGCCTGCGTCCGCCCTGAGGATGTCCTGGGCCAGGCCGGGTGTCTCTGCAGCTTCTGAAGTTTGTTCCCATCCACCCGGCATCACCGACCGGTTTTATCCCACCAGGGCCCTGAGAGATGGGTCTGGAGAGGCTGGCAGGCCTCGGATTGGCTGCCTGGGTGCAGGGGGGTGCGGGAAGGGGAGGATTTTGCAAGGGGGACATGGCTGAGTGGACTCAGGAGTTAGAAACATTTGCTGGAGCTTCTGTTTCCAGCGGAAAGAAGAGCGGGAGGCATCTGAGCCCTAACTCCAAACTCGAAGGCCTGGAAATATCCAAGGAATAGGAGATGGAGGCCTGGGGCTTAAGAATGAGGGATAGTGACTAAGTCCTTCTGGCCACCAGAAATGGGAGACATCGTTGTGACCCACACCGGCCCACCTCTTACCCCTGATCTGCTCCTTGGGATCAGCTTTTCTTTCTTTCTTTCTTTCTTTCTTTCTTTCTTTCTTTCTTTCTTTCTTTCTTTCTTTCTTTCTTTCTTTCTTTCTTCTTTCTTTCTTTCTTTCTTTCTTTCTTTCTTTCTTTCTTTCTTTCTTTCTTTCTTTCTTTCTTTCTTTCTTTCTTTCTTTCTTTCTTTCTTTCTTTCTTTCTTTCTTTCTTTCTTTCTTTCTTTCTTTCTTTCTTTCTTTCTTTCTTTCTTTCTTTCTTTCTTTCTTTCTTTCTTTCTTTCTTTCTTTCTTTCTTTCTTTCTTTCTTTCTTTCTTTCTCTTTCTTTCTTTCTTTCTTTCTTTTCTTTTCTTTTCTTTTCTTTTTTTTTTGCTATTGTTTGTTTTAATGTAAAGAAACTTTTATGTTTATGCCTTTTTTTTTTTAGGGGCTGGAGACAAGAGAGTCCGATATTACTGGTTGTGTTGACTAGCAAGGAATCCTGAGCTTGAACCCTGTTCTTCCACAGCACCCTCATGTTAAGCCTTTTTCAGAAGGACTTGTTCCAGCTCATTTAGAAGAATAATTAGGAGGACAGGTAGGGTGAACCTAGCTTTTTCTTTCTTCATGGAAGTATCTTAAAAATGGACAGGTCTTGGGACCAAAAGGACTATAGTTGACTAAGCCAACCCAGGTTCAATCCTTCGTACCTCAGAGGATCCTCCAAGATTCTCCAGGTTTGATACCTGAGAACAAAGCCAGGAGTAAGCCCTGGCCACAACTGGGTGCCCACTCCCCAAATTGGGGGTCAGACTTAAATTGGTCTTTGGTTTTCTCTTGCTTCTGAGGTAAAAAAAAAAAAAGCTCTCTCTATATAGCTGAAGTAAACTGTGGGTAACACACTTGCCTTGCATGGTGCTGATCAGGGTTTGACTGCCAGCACCCCTAAGGTCCCCTGAACACCACCAGGAGTGATCCCTGAGCATTAAGTCAGCAATAAACCCTGAACACTTCTATGTGTGGCCCCAAACAAAAACAACACAGCTATTAGAGGTAGCCAATGCTATTTTGTAAGGAAGGAGAGAGAGAGAGTTCAGGGAAGATTGTGTACAATGTCCTAGACTAGCTGCAAGTGGTAAGGAGAGGAAACAAGACCCGGATGCTTCCCTATCTCATAAAGAAGACTAGCTGGGATCTCAGGGTTTAGGCAGAAGGAGATGATGCTCTACCCTGGTGCTGAAGGCCTGGGACACCTGGAGAGACTGTTCTAGAATATTGAGGCTGAACATACTAAGGAGAATTTTACTGAGAACACTGAGAATAAAATGTTAAACAAGTACTGAGAATAAGAGAATAATACTGAAACTGAAGAGACAGGGAGGCAAAGGGCTGGAGAAAACTGGTTCCCCATTCTTCCCAGGGCTTGTGTGTGTGTGTGTGTGTGTGTGTGTGTGTATTCACTCACATGCCTGTGCACATACATGTAGACCCACACACTTCAATTTTTTTCATTTAAAAATATCTTTATCTTCCAGTTTAAGTTACTTCTTTCTCCCAGCCAAACCTTGTCCTTTCTCCATTTAGTAGAAATGAATCATTCTGTGAAGAAAAAAAAAATAAAAAGGATCTCCACCTTCCTGTATTTGTTCATGCTACATTTGTTCATGTTTTTAAATGAAAACAATAGGTTCTTATTGTTTGAAATGTTCCTCCTTTATTTTTATTATTTAAAATTGGTTCCTGAGTTCCAGATATCCAAGTGGTAAACTTTTCAGGCTGACTTTCCCAAAAGAGAGATGTTAGTAGGATGTTAAGAAGTGAACCTGGACTGAAACCTACAGGTCCTACACATAGGTCCATTAGCAACACTTTGTTCCCTGGCCTGCTGTTGCTGGACTGAGAGCCTGTCCACCCTGTTTTGCCCTGCATTAGCCTCATTAATTGTCATACAAAGCAGTTCTGAAGACCTAACTGGTTTCCTAAACTAAAGATTGACTTTGCTGGCTTAGGTAACCAGCCATTCTAGTTTCTTCCACTCAACCTTACAAGCCTTCCTTCATCTTTGTTCTCTTCTGTAAAAGTTCCCCAAGAACAGAAGCAATTTATACAACACTCCAGTGCAACTGTGAACACCTGTTAAAATTTCACTTTAATGTGAAAACTTAGAGTATAAGAAAAGCATATGCACTTTGTAAAGTCTCTCCATAATCAGACTTTGGGTGACATAGCCAATAACCAGCAAGAGGCACCACAGGGCAGAGGAAATCCACAAGTCTCAGGTCAGACCCTGCCTCCTAAAAACAACTAGAAGGCAGGTCTGGATTCCTTGTTACTTCCTAGACCCCTGCTACCTAGGCCAAGAAAATGAATCTAATCAGTAAACAGGAATTCAGTCTTTTTCACATCCATCTCCCCTGCAAAATCAACCTGCACATATATGTATGTATGTATAATGTTTTTTTTTTTATCAGTTTTACTTCTGAGGTTTTTTTTTCGACACATTTTCTAAATTGACATTTCCTACAGTCCCTCTACTCTTATTTGATGTCCATCAGGCTCTTGTTCTGATAATATCAACTGGCAACCAGTAGTTTAAACCCAGTTTTAATTCTTTTAATCCATTTTTTCTAAGAAGGGTAATTAGTTGCCAATATGAATAGAAAAAGGAAGCAAGAATAACTTTGCATGGCTTTTAAAAACTGGGGATATCTGGCTACAGATCATGTTTTTGCTGTTATTATTATTATTTTGATTCTAAATTAATATGCTGAGCTTTTAAAAGATGGCTTTTCTTGGCTGAAATCTGCTGATCTGGTAAAGAGTTTGCCAGGGACAAGGCTGATGGCACTCCCTAGATGTGGGGATTTCAGTGCTAAAAAGTGAACTGGCCCAGGCAGACTAGATTGAGTGGGTAATATTTGATGCTGCAAAGTCCAAAGGAGAGTGATTTGAGGCCCACAATTTAAGCTGACTATTAGGGTGGGTATTTCATTCTGCTAGTGAAATCCTCCCTTCTGCTACCTCACTCTGTTTGGCTCCTCCAATCCTGCATGGTGCTCTTCTTTTGAGCCCCATGGAACCCCAAAGAGGGTATCTAGAACCACTTTCTCCTGCTTCACTGGAAGCCTGAGAAGCTTCTCTGCATAAAGGCCAACCTAGGAGAGACAAGTCTCTGCTTCCCACCCACCCTACAACCCCCCATCCCCACCCTCTACTCCCCTACCCAATTACCAACCAGACTTTCTCCCCCCACCACCAAAGTTAAGGATTCCTGAGACTAAAGTGCACCCTTTCTTTGCCAGGACAAACAGCAACTCTCTGCCTCAACTCAGGAGAGCATTTCAGCCCTTTCTGTGTAACAAAACACCAGAGCCTGCTGAAGGGACCCTCAGTTTCCTCTTCTGCAGGATGTGGCCCAAGGTGGGGATAGGGGAGGGTAAGGCCCACCGCCTAGCTTTGTTGTGAAGATGAATAGAATTATGAATGTGAAAGCCTTTGAAAGCTAGAGTTCCATACAAAAGTTAATTATTAGTAGACAACAAAGGCAAGAGCCATACTTGCAAGAAGAAGGGCAGTTAAAACTCTGCTTAAATTTTGCTGTAGAAGCCAATTCCTTTAATCCTTTCCCCACAACCTGGTGAGTTTTCCCAGGAGCATTCTGGGTCTAGGGCAGGTGAGTTGTTGGACAGGAAAGGTCCCTTGAACTAAAGCTGGGGGTGGGGGTAGGATAGGGGCCAGAGGGCTTCTGTGGGACATTGAAGACTGTGAGGGAAGTAATTGGTATTCTGTGACCCCAAAAAAGAGGGGAGCAGAGCCAAAAAGAAGAGGGGAGACCCAGTGGGAGATCAGAGCTTCCAGCAGGGATGAGGAGCCCTTCTAGGCTCACAGAAGGTAAACAGGAATTCATGCACCAGCCCTTTCTACTCCACCTTGTCCCTTCACAGTTCACAGAGACTTGTCCCCAGTCCCAATGTCTCAGGGAGTCAGCCCCTGGCCTGCCCTGAGGCCTCCAGTGGCAGTGCCAGAGAGTCAATCATTAATTCCCCCTCTCTACTGCTCCCTCCCCCTCCATCCCTCTGCTTTCAAAACACACACACACACACACACACACACACACACACACACACACACACACACACACACAAAATCCGGAGTCTGGTAGGTGAGAGTAAAAGGGCCACTGGAAATAGAAAGCAGCTTGGGAAAAGCGACTGGTGACATTTGTCCAGTTGGTTTGGGCTTAGATAGATATCTTGGGCACTTATCTCTTGAGCCTTTTGCTTATCCAGTGGCTTCTTGGTAGTTGAGCAGAGAGTTGGGGTTTCCAGAGTAGAGTGGGAGAGACCCTCACTGGGGAAGCAGCAAAGAAGGTCATAGGAGTGGAAGGGAGCAAAGTCCAAAGGAAGTGCCACTGATTTATTTTTTCGTAGTTTAAATCCTTCAAAAACAGTTTTGAGTCAGGCCTTTTCAAAAAATGATTTTGCAGATCTGAGAAGTGAGCTCCACTGAAGGTAAATCATGGGTCCAAGTTTACTTTCCCAGTAGGTGGCCAAGTCAAGTCAAGAGAAGCCCTAGCATCCATGACTTGCTTGGACATAAGAACCTCTGCTCACCACAACCCCGCCTCTCCAATCAGAAAAGAAAGTTCTGGAAACCAGGGAGTGTCCAGGGTGAGGTCAATCCTCCATGGCCAGAAAGTTTTTCTGCCACAGGAGAGAGGAGCAGCTCACACAGCAGGAATGCCCCCCCTTTGGCCCAACCCCTGTGATCCAGCTCAGGGCAGCAGAGTCAGGAGGTAGGAATCCTCCCAGGCCAGCACTATGGCTGCCTTCCCTGACATCTATTCCTGGGGAGGTACCCAGGAAAAAAAACAAGGCTTAGGTCACACTCAGGGTGGCTTTGTTCTTGGTGGTGTGACCTTGAGATACCAAGGTCCCTGATGTTCACACAGATAATAAAATGGGAGTATACCCTCTCCAAACTCACAGCCATGCCCCTCACCCTACCTTCATCGCTGGTCCTAATAGCAGGTGCTGAGACCCCAATGGTTGGGTGATGGGGAGAGGGTGAAGGATAGAAGAAATTCAGAGCAGCTAAGCTGTTCTGGGATTCAGCTTTCATTTCCTTTCCCTGGAAAATGTGACCAGGTATAAGAAACATGCTTTAGCACACTTTAAAGATAGGGCTTTAACCCCTACTCTCTTTCTCTGGCTTAGTTCTGACATTTTTTTTGAATAGAACGATTATGGGTGTTCTGCACTTTTCATTGGCCTTAACTCTTGCCTTTGGTAAGACTTCTGGTGTTCTGCTACAGTGAAGCCCCTACCTTCTTGAATTTAGAGCAATAGTACTGAGCAATCTCTTTGGATCTCCTTTTGTTCTATGGCCATTCTTACTGTTCTATAGCACCAGGCAAGAGTGGCTGGACATACTATTAGCCCAAAGACATTCAAACATGGTGCTTACTTCCATTAGTTTCTAAGCATAAACAACCAAGATCTGCTCAGCGACTCACTATAAGCCCCTAGACTTCCCATAAGATTCAGTAAAGTTGAATATGAGGCAATTAAGGAATGGACATATCTCAGCACCACCTGGCTGTGTGGTAGAGGCAGGATCTGAACTCTGGCTTCTTTCATACCCAAACCAGTATATGCTTTCTTATATCATGGTGTATCTCTAGCCAGAGTAGTGGAAAATCAGTCACATTAACTCCAAGAAAGCTCTAAGAATAGACTAGAAAAACAATTAGAAAATTTGTTTAATTTCAGGGTATTGAAAGAAATTTGACTTCCTGTTAATAAGATCTACATTTTCAAAGCCCTGCAAGAGGAAAAAGAAAGCCCAGGAGAAAGTAAGGCTGAAAAGGAAGTCACAGGTCAGGCCTCCCAGAGAGGCCCACCTCCCCATAACTGAATTGCCTGTTTATCTGGCAAAGTGCAGGCGGGAACCTATTTGTGGCAAGAATGAATGAATCACCTACCTATTTGTTTTTTCTTTGTCCTTTCAGCTTTATCAAGGTAGAGCTGACAAGTGAAATAGTTAGATATTTAAGGTGTGTATTGTGATAATTTGATAGATGTGGATATTGTGAAAGGATTACCATCTAGTTAATTAAGACATTCAAGATCCCGAGAACTCAAACCTATATTCTTTGTAAACTTGGTTTCAAAACTTTTTTATTTTTTGGCACATTGCTTCTGTATAAGGTAGTGGTTTCTTTCTTTTGGCCCAAATGCCTTTCCTTTGTATTTTGTGTAGTATGCAGTGTCACTATGGTGATTTTTACTCTCTTCATTCATATTTTTGTTACTTTAGAGATTTGAATAACATTTGCTCCGAGATGCTCCCCTCGGTAAAGTCACTTCCTTCAGACTCATTCCAGTGGGAAGTTCAGGTTCCTGCAGAAGGATTGTCTCCCACTTGAATCCTGGCACTCACCCCTTCACAATACAGAGACAGGACCTCTAGAGTCTCTAATGGATTGAGAATCTATCCACCACCACCACCACCCCTCCCATTTGGATTCTTGGTTCCTTCTTGTTCTGGCTGTGTGACCTTGTGTCAATTAGTCAACTTCTCTGAGCTAAAGTGTCTGAGGGTGAAATGCGGGCCAGGTAATGGTATTTCTCTTAAGTGTCATTATCACTAGTGGTGATTAAGTGATTAAGGTAGTGATTAAGTCAGATAAAGTACTTACTGCACTGTGGGAGTTCTGTAGATGTTACTAGATGACCCTGAAATAAACCTCATAAAGATGACAGAGCAATGTTATTTGCACACCTCAAAAGTGTATCACTCACATCATACATAAAACAGCAAAAGGTGGGATCCAAAGGTGGGAGCAGAGAAGGAAGGATTCTGGGGACCAGGAACTGAGGAAGTTCTGGAACAACTAAAACACCAAATCTCCTAGTGTGTGAATTGCTTGATTTCCTTCCTTTCCATCTCCTGGGTGCACTCACCCAGGACACCCAACTACAACTAACCTGTTGTACTGTTGAAGGGGCTGCAAGTTCTCTGGTCTAAGAACACATATCAAAGTCAATATTCCAGGATGGAGGATGGAGGCCAGCATGCAAGACTTGTCTTAGGAAAGGCAGGTGGCTTCCAGGGCCAGACCTGGGGTTCAGTTCTCTACTAGGGAGTTTTGACCTATCACTCTATTTGTGATTCACTTAGAAAGTAGAGTCTTCTCTAACTACCCATTTATTCATACATGTTTATATACATCCATCAGTCCATTTATATTTACATATTTTGTCCATCTATCCACTAATATATTTATGTTTTTGTATAAATATCTGTATACATCTATACAGATCTATTCATCCATCCATGGATGTTTGTATCCATCCATACATTTGTATGTGTATTTGCATCCATTATACATATGTTTGTATTATTATATATGTATGTATAATTATGTTTTCTATTTTTATGTATCTCTATTTATTTGTAATAATAATTTAGATAATTTAAATAGAATAAATAGATGTCTTTTTTCAGTCTTTAGCTAAAGATAGCCCTGCTATTCTTCTTTCTAGACCTTTTGTATTCATAGTCAAGTCTATGAGTGAGAATTCTGACTTCTGTTTGCAAGAAGCTGTGCAGTAGTTCACTGAGTATTGTTCTGTAAGTTGCTTTTATTCACATAGCAATTTTGAGGGCCTCTACGCCTGCTAGGACTTACAAATCATTCTTGTTCTTCTTGACTTTTCAATCATAGCTCAAAATGTGAAAAAAAGCATAGTGTATGTCAGTAGCTTCCAACCCTTTTACAATGGTGACAGAAAACCACTAAATAACTAGTCCTCTTTTAATGGCTATTTATTTATTTATTTATTTATTTATTTATTTGATTTTTGGGTCACACCCGGCAGTGCTCAGGGGTTACTTCTGGCTCCATGCTCAGAAATTGCTCCTGGCAGGCTTGGGGGACCACATGGGATATCGGGATTTGAACCAATGACCTTCTGCATGAAAGGCAAATGCCTTGCTTCCTTGCTATCTCTCCAGCCCTATTTATTTATTTTAAAGCAAAATAAGTTGATATGTTCCTGGAGTATGACTGTCCTGTAGCATTTCTTTCTTGTTTCCACTGCTCCTGAAGGTCCCTTAAACACTAAAGATGAGCAGAGTAAGAAAGAGTTTCCCTGAGGTTTCCTGATCTGGAGTTACTGCCATCCCCCTGGTAATACCCCGATGCACAGATGCTGGGGGCCTTTTCTGACTGAGGAAAGCTTTTTATCTCCATAGCATTCTTGACTAACCAGAAAAAAAAGGGAGATACAGAGAAGGTGCATGATAGCCCCTGGACAGATTGGATAATTGAATTTGGTGTTATCCTCTACTTTATAATTCAAGAATGAGATGGACTCCTGCATTTGAGACTCAAACTCTTCATTCCAAAGGATAAGGAATTATGAACTTAAATTTGGAGAAACCAGACTTATTATATAGCTCTGCCCTGTATGGTTGCTGTAATAACCGACTTACTCTGATTCTCAAGTCATTAACACTGAATAAAAGCACTGCATAGTATATTTACTTCCTATTAGTAGGAAAAAGGCAACACATAAACTATTGAGAAGTGAGGGATATGGGTCAGGGATGTGGTTCAAGTGGCCAAACACCTGCTTTTTATGTATGAGACTTGCCACAGCATAGACCCCACCCCCAAAACACTACCAAATATGAACACAACAATAAACAAATGGAGAAATAGGAAGAATAATAAATTTGAAATAATAATCATGACAAATTTAATACCAGAATTATCTCAATGAAAAAGCCCTTCTATTACTCTTGTCATTCCCTCCCTCCCTCCTTTCCTTCCTTCCTTCCTTCCTTCCTTCCTTCCTTCCTTCCTTCCTTCCTTCCTTCCTTCCTTCCTTCCTTCCTTCCTTCCTTCCTTTTTTCCTTTCGTCCTTTCTTCCACCCTCACTTCCTCTCTCCCTTTCTCCCTCCTTTTCTCTACCCCTCCCTCCCTTTCCCTTCCTTCCTTCCTCCCTCCCTTCTTTCCTTACTCCCTCCCTTCCTTCCTTCCTTCTTTCCTCCCTCCTTCCTTCTTTCCTTCTTTCCTCCCTCCCTCCCTCCCTTCCTTCCTTCCTTCCTTCCTTCCTTCCTTCCTTCCTTCCTCCTTCCTTCCTTCCTTCCTTCCTTCCTTCCTTCTTTCCTCCCTCTCCCTCCCTCCCTCCCTCCCTCCCTTCCTTCCTTCCTTCCTTCCTTCCTTCCTTCCTTCTTCCTTCCCTTCCCTCCCTCCCTCCCTCCCTCCCTCCCTCCCTCCCTCCCTCCCTTCCTTCCTTCCTTCCTTCCTTCCTTCCTTCTTTCCTCCCTCCCTCCCTCCCTCCCTTCCTTCCTTCCTTCCTTCCTCTCTCCCTCCCTCCCTCCCTCCCTCCCTCCCTTCCTTCCTTCCTTCCTTCCTTCCTTCCTTCCTCCTTCTTTCCTCCCTCCCTCCCTCCCTTCCTTCCTTCCTTCCTTCCTTCCTTCCTTCCTTCCTTCCTTCCTTCCTTCCTTCCTTCCTTCCTTCCTTCTTTCCTCCCTCCCTCCCTCCCTTCCTTCCTTCCTTTCTTCCTTCCTTCCTTCCTTCCTTCCTTCCTTCCTTCCTTCCTTCCTTCCTTCCTTCTTTCCTCCCTCCCTTCCTCCCTCCATCCATCCCTCCCTCCCTCCCTTCCTTCCTTCCTTCCTTCCTTTTTTCCTTTCTTCCTTTCTTCCACCCTCACTTCCTCTCTCCCTTTCTCCCTCCTTTTCTCTACCCCTCCCTCCCTTTCCCTTCCTTCCTTCCTCTCTCCCTCTCTCCCTCCCTCCCTCCCTCCCTCCCTCCCTCCCTCCCTTCCTTCCTTCCTTCCTTCCTTCCTTCCTTCCTTCCTTCCTTCCTTCCTTCCTTCCTTCCTTCCTTCCTTCTCCCTCCCTCCCTTCCTTCCTCCCTCCCTTCCTTCCTCCCTCCCTCCCTCCCTTCCTTCCTTCTTTCCTCCCTTCTTTTCTTTCTAAGTATATGAGTTGTACAAATATTCATTAAATATTTGCTAAAGTCTGGGAACTCTGTTAGGTACATGGTAGCAACCAATACCCTAACATGACCTAGAAAGTTTCTCCTGACTACAGCAGGGAGAGTGGGTTAAGGAAGATCAGGCTGCTGACCTCAGGAGAGGATATGTTAACATAATTTTTAGAGAGTTGACGGGATCATTGGGGTGGTAGAAAGAAGCATTATGAGGATAGGGTGTTGTAGTCAGCTGTGTTTATCATTGGTCTGGGAGTAAAACGCTACAACTCTGTCAGCCATAATTGACATAAGCACCGGCCTTTCCTGTCTTCTTATATCATGTGACAGGCTCAGGGCCTGGGTCCACAAACACAGCAGCCTTTAAAGATAGAATTGGCTCTTCTTACCTGGAAAAAAAACTCAGAAGTTTCAATTTAATGAGGACCTGATCAAGGAAGAGAAGAGAAAGGTTTTGGTCTAGGTCCAAACTGTCACAGCATGGTGAGATAGGCTGATGAAATAGGGTGGAGCTATGCAATTAGAGTTTCGGATATCAAATTTGTCCTAATATACTTTCATGTGACTGGGATATAAAGACCCACTAAGCTGTATAAAGAAGGGCTAGAAGGTTTACAATGGATTTCAGACTCTACTGAGGACAATGCAAAACAAGTTTGGTTGAGAGGCATGAAATAAAGCTCCTATGTTGGACTAGAGCTGTGGGCCCCTAAGAAGCTCCTAAATATATCTGCTCAAGGTGTCCTTAACATTATGCAGAAGGGGAATGTAAAGTTTTCTCTGAGAAAAACACAAACCACCATATGAATTTAGAACACAACCATGTTTTCTACTATTCAGTAAAAAAGTGTTCAAATGTCTTTTTCTTTTTACTGTCATTGTGCTTGTCCTTCTGAACATGTGTGTGAAAGCACTTTGGAACTCTGTAAATTGTAAGATTTTTGAAGACATATAAATTTCTTGTAAGAGCAATAATCAATCCTTTATCTCATGAATGCACTGTCAATATAGGTACATATGACTGTTTCAACCACATAATACTCACAGAAGAAATATTGCTATGTAATAAATACATTAATCAATAAATTATATAAAGTGTGTTTGTTATATAATATTTGCTAGATCATGAGATTATAATATATTTCAATTTAATTTTAGTGATTCTCATGCTTACACCAATACAATTACTGTTTTACAGTAATTTTCAGAGCCCTCCTTAATTAGCACATGCCACCTAATGCTTCCCTCCCAGGATTAGTTTCCACTGATCTTTCTACCCATGTCAATCTCTTAGCATTTGTCCAAATCTGCTAGCTCCAAATCTACAATCAAAAACATGCTCCTTTTCTGCTCTTTGCTGTTGCTTTTCCCTCCTCATTTAGCCTGATTGTCACTCCTCACTTCTGTCTTGGTTCTAATCCCTTCTCATTGAACTCTTACCCATCTCAATTCCTGCACCCTTAACCCCCTTTCTGTATCTCTTATCACTCTGTTTTATTTCTTAATACCACATAATGTTTGTCATTTACTCATTTTTTGTTGTAATTATTCATCTTTTATTTCATTATTTATTTAATCATCTGTCTTCTTCCAGTAGTAGCAGGTATGCAGCTTGAGGGCAGGAAGTCTGTCCAGTTCTTCTTGTTTCAGTATCCCTGGGGCCCAGAAGAAAGTCTGACACACAAGAAGAGCTCTGGAAACATTTGAGTTTGTGTGAGAACTGGAGAGTATAGGTGTGAACAATAAAGGCAGCATAATGGACTTCTTGTAACAGTGTGGCTCTGGGAAGAGGGCACACAACAGCTAACAAGATAAACACAGAACCAAAGTCTCACACTGGCACATTTCTCATTGGATTCTTGGAAGTTAATTGTGGAATAAAAAAACTCAGTAACCCTTTACCTTTCACCTGGGGGTGTTCCCCCCTCTGCTCTCTCTTGGTTTAGAGCAGCCAAGGATCTTTACAGTAGAACTTGGATAGAGGTAAGCTCAGGCCCTGGCCAGGGCCAGTGATTCTTCTTCTCTGTGGCACTTAGTCCTACCAAAGAGGACTCCAAGTCTCTGGGCAAAGGTCAGAGCACTTGCTGCCCTGGTGACATGTGACCATTTGAGTGCTGCTGAGTTAGAACAAGTCACACAATTAAGTCATTGTCTCAAATGTACAGGTTCCCTTGCTGAACCACTCCCCATTCCATCACTGCCAGCCCTTTTGAGGACCTTGATTTATAGTATAGAAGCTCTAAATTGAGAAGAAAGTTATCCCAGTGGTCCTAGCAGAAGAGGGATCATTTGCCCTGCCCTGAGATCCAGGGAGAAGTAGAGAGAAGAAGGAAACACTAGCTTCACATTTGTTTCAGGTCTGACAAGGAGAAGCAGACACTGGCAAAATCATTCCTGTCTTACTTTTGGGTACACCTGACTATGCTCCGTGTGTTCTTCCTTTTGCTTTGGGTGGTAAGAACTGTGAATCCATTAACTTTGACTTTTAGGAGTTTCTACCCTAACAAGGGTGAAAGAAATTCCAAGGAGTTGATTCCTGGAAAGAGATCACTCTTTACAGAACCATTCCTCAGCAGGCCATGAGAATAGAATTCGGGGTTATGCTATTGAACTCTGGGTGAACCGTGCTAAACTCAGAGAACATGGTGAATTGGGTTAGAATGAAATTTGAATGAAGTTTCCAGGAATTTATCTGTTTTTCTATTTTGCTGCTGAATGATCTTAGGCCAATCAACTTCCCTTTCTGAGACTTAGTTTCTTAGTCTACAAAATGGGGGTGGTGCTACTTATACTATGTGTTTTTGGGTGGTCTAAAATGGAATGAGGTTTATGAAATATTGGCTGGCATAAAATTTTGTTTCTGTGCTTCTAGGAGTGAGGAATCATATAAAGCCTTGAACTCTGTACATAATTAAGCAAAACTCACTAGTAGGTTTCACTGCACAGGCCATTCTGGACTCTGTAAGAAAGTCCTACCATACTTGGGTTGTTTATTTTGAAATTAAAGTTGACTTTAAGGGAGATCCCATGATGAGATAGCATTCAGCTTGGTGGTCATAGCAAATCTGGTTTTAATAGGTAGTTGAATAAGGAATATCCCTGTGCTTGGCACGTGACAGGATTCTTGAATACCTGATATCCAATGAAAACAGTAAAAAGTGAATCTGAATCTAGAAACATGGGGTCAATGAGGACTATTGTGTGTCTTGGGAGCTCAATAAAGGATCAGGATCCCCATTATGCATTGATCCAATCCTTAACATATTCCAACCCAAAGAGAAAAAGAGGCAGTAATGACATTGACTATCTCCACCTGACTCTAGAGGCTGGAAGCCAGACATTTAGATGCCTTTGCCCATAACTTTGAATCTTGGTGCCTAGTAGATAATTCTTGCACACACAGAGTCACATGTCACATGTCACACACTCACATGCCACTCACATACATACTTTACATATAGCCCCTAGGTAACACATATACCTCCACCCTCACAACCACAATTCCCCCAAACCACCTGACACATATATCTATACACTTGCATACCACACTACACACATACACTACAATATAATATATAATATATGCACTACACACATAACACACCACACACCCTCATGCACATACACCACATTTACACCACAAACTACACACACTTACACCATTCATACAAACTCTCACACCCCACACACCATGCACATCATACATTCTCACCACATATACACACACACTATGCAAACCACCCCCTACACCACACACTATGCACAGTTACCACCCAACTCACACATTTCCCACATACCACACACACTTCATAAGTCACCCATATCACACATTTACACTGCCAAAAATACTATATATTCACCACACATACCTTGTACACACACTACACAGAATCACACACATATGGACCTTACACAGATACACATGTGATTCATACAAAGAGGTAACTGGGCACGGTAGGAGGAAGATCTTCATGACTGAGGGAGTGAGGCTGTGTCATAAGTGATAGATGCCTGGGGCCATGTGAATGCCAGCATCAACTGTCCAAGCCCACTCCTAAAGAAAGGGCCCCTAGATGTAAAACTTTGGAATTGATGATCTTGGTCAGGAGGTGCTGCTCTGTCGCTCACGGTTGGGGTTTCACAAATGATCTAGCCTTCTTTACTAGTCCCCTCATCTGAGAGATGGGAACCACTGGAATATCCTCATCTCTAAGTCAAAAGGAAGGAAATAAGGACAGGGCTCTGCAAACTGGAAGGTTTGAAAAAGAGGATGAAGTACAAGAAAGAAAAGAGGAAGGGAGAAAGTGGAAGAGGAGGAAGAAGAGAAGATGGAAGAAAAGGGGGAGAAGAAAAGGAGAAGGCAGTGGAGGAGGAAGAAGAACAAAAGGAGGGAGGAGGAAGTGAAAGAGGAAGGAGGAAGATGAGCAAGAGTAAGAGGCAGAGTTATCAGAGGAGGAGCAGGAAGGGGAGAGGGAAAGGAGAAGGAGGAGTCAGTGAAAAATCTCCTGGGCTCTCATTGCCTCCCTTCCTGGTGCTCCCTAACTTCAAAACTGGTGCAAGAGGCAATGCTGGCAGAATGGGACCCGCTCACTTTTCACTTGCCTGGGTCACTGAAGAATTATGAGGTATGAGCCTGGATATTGTATGTCTGTGGTGAGAGACTAGTGGCACCAAAGACAAAGAATTCCTCTGGTCCTCCACTGCACTCTAGGAGACCGGGATTCACTGAGAAGACCTGGGAGAAAAGAGACCCAGTGGCTCAGGCTGTGTCCAGCTTCCCGCAGAAGCTCAACGATTTGCTCTTGTTTCCTAGTTGCAGAAGATGGTTCCCCAACAGCGTTTCATTAAAATCACTCTCTGCCAGGCCCTCATTTGCACAAAAACCGGTTTCAGTTTGCACCTCCTTGTTCATAGTAACCCTGAGGTTTCCGAAGCATCTAGGCAGACCTGGAGAATTTTACCCTGATAGTCCAACAGCCTGGGCGTGCAGGATTTTAGGCTCATGGAATCTAGCTCCTGGAAAAACAGGAGTAGCCCAGTGGACTTTGGCTGGACACAGGGCTAGGCGCCTGAAGTGCGGGGTAGGGGTGAGGGGACGTATGTGTGTCATTGGGGAACAAATTTTGAATACTGCCTGTGTTTAAGAGACTATTGAAAATCAAGGTTTGAAGAAGAAAAGGCTGGAAGGCAATCCAACAAAGTGCCCTGGAGTTCAGGGCTGAGAGTTTTGGAAGGCTTTGCACAGTGACTGGCTTAGGGAGGTGCTTTTGAATGTGAGTGCAGCTAAACATATGCTGTCTTGTAAGCCATTAGCTAGATAATAATTTATAAAAGAAACCAGGTCTAAGAAGGGCCTCTGGCTTGCTCTTCAACCATGGTGGGTTGGTTTCCTTTGCACACACACATCTCATTTGCTTGTCTCTTTTCTTGCTTTTCCATTCTTGAGAAGCCCGAGTTCTCTCTTGAATACATACTGTACTTCCTCTCTCACTCCTAATGTCTTTCTAAGATTCTTTCAATAAAAATTACCTTGCTTCACTTAACAAAAAGCATTATTTTTTGTACTGGAAGCAGTCTTGTTTTGCTTGAGAATTGACATTTCAAACTATTTTCTGTTGTGACTGAAACTAATTTTTTTTGGATAGGGACAAAATCAGGGCACAGACTGTCAGCCAACACTAGACCCTTATTTATTAGCATTACAGAGCAGAGGATGCTTAGAAAGAGACTGCATCTTTACCCAGGGAAGATCATTTCAGTCTGATCCCTTTTTCACTTCAGAAGAGGAAGAATTGGCCTCTGGGGCTAAGAGATAGCTCCCTCCCTTCTTGGCACTCAGGTTTCAGTGTGAACGTGAAAAAATAAAGGCTGAGGAGATTCTCCATCAAAGTCTTTGCTTCTCTATGGAGAAAGTCAGATAGATTCTGAAAATCTACCCTGCTGACCTCCATGAACTACTATGAACTTTTTAAAATTAAAAACATCATTTTTTAGTTACACCTGAAGGTGGTCTGGATTTACACCTGGCTCTGTGTTCAGGAATCACTCCTCATAGGAATTATGGGATCCTATAGAATGCTGGAGATCTGACCCATATTGGCCACCTGCATGGCAAACTATGTTTGCAGTATTCTTTCTCAAATGCCTAATTCATATCTTCTTTTTTGGATATAGAAACATCTATGACTTTCTCCATACAAAATGTCTGATATAGAATATATTAAAGAAAAAAGATGGAAGGAAAGAAAAAGAAAGAAAGAAAGAAAGAAAGAAAGAAAGAAAGAAAGAAAGAAAGAAAGAAAGAAAGAAAGAAAGGAAAGAAGGAAGGAAGGGAAGTAGGAAGGGAGGTAGAAAGAAAGGAAGGAAAGAAGGAAGAAGAAAGGAAAAAGAAAAGAAGAAAGGAAAGAAGGAAGGAAAAAGGATAGAAGGAAGGAAGGAAGGAAGCGAGGAAGGAAGTGAGGGAGGGAAGGAGACAAAAAAGAACACAAACCAACGTTCAGAATTAGAGTCTGTCTTCCATGCTAAAGACAGAGAAGGAAAGAGATACAGTTTGAAATGTAAAAGTCATCACATAATAATACCACTGGTTTATTTCTGTGCAGTCCTACAGTCACCCTGAGTATAAACAACAGTGATTTCTAGCCTTCAGTCTCTTGTGAGAGAGGAGGCCAGGCAAGATTTCCACTCAATCTATTAAGTTTCTAGGCCTGAAAGATTGAAGGCCCCTTTGGAATAAGCATAGTCACAATACTATTCGAGGCCTTGGAGAAAACAGGGTGAATCAAGACCTATTTCTTTGGTCTTGACTAGGGGATATGGATACCAACAATGGCAGCAATGAGCACCCTCAGAACACTTTTTAGTATTATCTTATATCATCCCTGTAAGAAATTGCTGAGGTTTATGATGATCTATATCATAGATGAGAAAAATGAGGCTCTAAGGGACTAACTAGCATATCCAAGGTTGAATATTGGGACTAAGCTTTGGCCCCAATGAGAACCAGACCCTCTGATTTCAGAAACTAGAGAGGTTGGGGGAAGAGAATGGAGAAGGCAAGTAGATCCCGAATAGAATCTTCATGTATTGCCCAGGAAAATAGATTTTTCCTGCCTAATACACTAGACAAAACACCTGGCATGAGGTAGATCTCTGTAACTAAGACATCAACTATATAAATCTGTTAAAACATAAATATTTTTGTTGGAAAGTATGTGGCAATACAAACCCAAAGACCTATCTATTTTATTAGCAACCATTATTTGACTTTTTGCTTTTCTAATAACAGAGACCATGGCCTTTGTATATATTTAGATCAGAATAATTTCTGAGGTGCAGGTTTTATAGAGAAGTAGCTATAATTTTCTGGTATGTATAGTAATAGCAGGGCTAAGATCAAGGTGATAAATGCTCAGAATTCTGCAGAGAATTGGGAAATTTGGAAATTCCTAAATCTCAACTGTCATATACTCACTTGGGAGTGTTGAAGAAATCACAGATTCTATCTCAGACCTGCTGAGCAAAATCTTAACTTTGGAAAAGGAAGAGAGTAATTTTTCTGGTGGTGATCAGTAGGATTTAGAAATCATTGAATCAGAAGATTTTTAAAACTTTTACCTGTATTTTGTGGTTATTAGATCAATCTTTTTGCTACATCTGGAAATGTTAGTAAAGTTCAAAGTCCTGGTTCCTGCTCAAGACCTACTGAGATTCTAGAGATGGGTTTTAACAGTCCAAGTTTTAATAAGACCCTCCTCAGATAATTCTGATGTCTGTTCCATCTGAGATTCTCTGACCAATAATATCAATTAGTAATGGTAATTTCGTATATATTATAGTGATGAGTTCCACTGAATGTCCCACCTCAAATATTATACAGCTCATCTTAAACATGGCACTTGACAAATCCTACTTTCTGATGCACCTTTGCTCAGGGTCCTCCCACATTTTGCCAGGGCTGGCTTATGTGATCTCTGTATTACCAAAAGTCATCAGCAGAAGTCATATATTACTTCTGAGACTAGATTCTAAGACGTGTCTGTTCTGTTCTCTCTCAGAATACTTATTCTGAGTAAAAGCCAGTGGCCCTGTCATGAGGATGTGGAGCCATCTCTGTGGCAAAGGCCAGGAGGCAAGGATCTAAGATTCCCCTGTCATTAGCCAAGGAGACACCCCCTTCCCCATCTTTGTGAAGGAGACACTTTGTCTATGGGCTTTATATTCCAAAGCACTTGCTGCAAACACCTGTATAGCAGTCTGAAGGGAATCCCTTAACCTGACTCATCCAGCTCCTAAGTTTCCAAACCTCAGCCATAATGTGAAAAATTATTGTCTGTTTTTCTAAGCTGTTAAATGTATGTCAGTTTGTTATACAGCAGAAGAGCCTCATTCTCCAGTCTTCTCTAAGAAATTTTCTTGCCCATGAGATTGTTCTGTCAGCAGATGCTCAGAAAAAAGAATAGAATTTGTTCTTTCTTTTTGTGATAAATTGATTTCTCTGAGCTGGAAGACTGCCTATAGCACTGACATAGAGCTTGGACAAATGTACACATCAATCCATTTTCATCACTTTTGATTGTGGCCAGATTCACAGAGGGCTCCTCCAGCACTGAGTCTGGACACATCAGAGATAGCTCTCTGAATCTAGGTGATGCTTTGCTCTGTGTGAACTTTCTAGCTGTGACATAGGTTATGATAGGGGCAAAGTCAAATAACCTTTCTTAGCAATAATTCAAGAAAGATGGCAGCATTTTTTGGGCAGGGACAGCAGGTGAGTTTGGTGAACTCATCTTTCAGATGAGAGGAGAAAACAAGAAAAGCTACATAGGATCTAGAATATTAGTCACGTATGTCTGCAGGTTGTACTTCTATTCACCACCTTGCAAGTTTTCGAAGAATTAGAGATGAGGACCAGTATAAGCCAAATTTCACAGGGTTGGCTATTCCACCTAGTTCTTTTTACAGGAAAAGGACCGAGTTACCTACTGGGGCATGGGCAACACAATGCTGAATTCTTGAGGACTTAGGCACAGGGAGAAAACTGGTCTGCCATCTGAAGGGGATCTAAATTCTTAAAATGCTCTATTTTTTAAAAAATATTATGTATATACCTAGTTTATTCATATCTTTATTTAAACACCTTGATTACAAACATGATTGTAGTTGGGTTTCAGTCATGTAGAGAACAGCCCCCTTCATCAGTGCAACATTCCTATCACCAATGTCCCAAATTTCCCTCCTTACTTTGCCTGTCTGGTACTTCTTTCCCTTGTCTGGAACCTGCTTGTAATTCAGGTACGAGCCAGCAGGTGGAGAAGTGTCAGGATTACAACATCATGACTTAATTTCCCTTGGGTGTGAGTGAATGCAAAGATAGGGTTTAACCATTAGGTTTAAAACTGTTCCTCAAAAATACACGCAAATTAGAAAATACTAATTAATATGAAATGACTCCAAGGATTATATATTCATGAAAGTTACTGATCACTCATCCCCTCTAGGCTTCTGGCTCTGAAACACAACAGTTTCATAACAGAGCATTTATTTTATTCACCTCTGATTCCTTTTAGCTCTTTAAGGCCTTAGGATGTTGAATGCTCTCTCCATCCCTTTCCCGTTGTTTACTCGATTTGGTTGCTTAAGCAACAATAATCAATCATTCAACATCAAGTTCCTGAAGTGATGACTATTTCAAAAAATGTCTATAGTTTTTAAACACTTACCTGTTCTGCCTTTATCCCTGGTATATGAAATACAAACTTTGGTACTTTCTTAGGCTACTTCCTCAATTACCTCTTACTCTTTTTTGGTTGGTGCTTATTCCAAACAGGGGTGATGCTTTCACTTCTAGATATGCAGAAAATAAAAGACTTGAAGGAATGAGCAGATAAATTCCCTTCTTTCTTTTAATTATTACTTTATTTATCTATTTATTTATTTATTTTGTTTTTGGGTCACACACAGCAATGCTCATGGGCTACTCCTGGCTCTACGCTCAGAAATTGCTTCTGGCAAGCTCTGGGGACCATATGGGATGCAGGGATTCGAACCACCAACCTTCTGCATGCAAGGAAAACGCATTATCTCCATGCTCTCTCTCCGGCCCCTCAATGATTACTTTAATGCCTGATATTCTTTCCTTGCCAAAATGCAGGGAAGCTCCACATACCAAGCAAATAATATCACACATGATCTGCTGTTATCTTCACAATTTTTGTGACATCACCACCAAGTCAAAGATGTTTCATTTTATCATAGTGCTTCCTTTGTTCTGGCCTTACACTTTCCCCCATGTAAAGTGTCAGAATTTGAATCCTTGTCTCAGGCTCTGCTCTCTATAGGAAGGAGGCTAAGTTATAATTAGTGCTTGTGTTTTTTTTATTTTTTTTAAATAGCCATAGAAAAGTACCTTAAATTTGACAAAATTCTAGCTTGTCATGAGTGTGGATGGTTAAGTCTGGAGACACATGTTGGCAGGAACATGATTCCCTTGAAGCCTCTAGATGATACATTTTTGTTTCCTTCAGCTTCTGGTTATTTTAACTAATCCTTGGCTTGTGATGGCATCACAGATACTTGTAATGTCACTTGGCTATTTTTCCATGAAGCTCTCTACCCTTTGTGCACTTTAGAGTGTGCCACTGACAAGTTATTTTCCTTTCCCTTACAAGGACACCAATCAGATGGACTCAAAGGCTCATCCTATGACCTTATCTTAATTTGATCACACCCTGATTCCAAATAAGGACACATTTATAGATATCTGGGCTCAGTATTTCCACATATATATTGGAGGTAACCAGTTTAACCTATAACTCTGCTTCTATGGTTTCACTTCTAGCTCACTTCTTAGCTTTTGTAATCAAGTTTGTTTCTATTCCTTGCTACTCAGATGATTCTCTTGATGGTCCCTAGTACCATATTCAGGAGCTGTTGCCAACCTTATTTGGGGAAAGCCCCAAGTTTTATGTTGGCCTTATTTTCTCTTCTTTCTGAAGCACCCTACTAATCTGACATTCAGGTTATTATGCACACCTGTTGTTTTTCCATCCTCCATATGACTTTCTCTATCCTTTCTTCCTTGGTTTCCCTTCTCATTTCCAATTTAAGGTGTATCTTAATATCAGAGCCTTGGTCATATGTTCTTTCAACACACTCTCTCTTTTGGCCTATTCCCAACCTTCATGCTCCACTGATTTCTTCTAAGTAGATATCAAATGTATCTCTCTGGTCTGTCTCCCTAGCTCCGGACAAACACTACCACATGGAAATAACCGAAGAGCCTCATAGGTAATGTACCCCAAGCTCAATTCCTCCTTTTCACACACATTCCCTAATTGAAGTAATAACTATCTTTCCCTCTTGGCATCCCTCTTATAAGCAGCATTACCACCAATCTCACATTCTTAAGTTCTTATACAGCTATGTCTATCTTGGTAAATTTGTTCTGAAACATCCAGAAACATTTGTGGCATTTTGAAGTTGAATGAGCCTCCATAGCAGAAGGTGAGACCAATCAAGTAAGATAGGCCTCTTGCCATTATAGTGGTCCTGACTTAAAAATAAGGTGTTTCAAGTGGATGAAGTCCAGAGACTCTCCAAGAAAAAGCACATGTGCACAAATCATAAGACTGTCAGATAACTCTAGACCTAAGTTTAGATCCAGTGAGCCCAAGGACAGCTTCTCTTATATGCTGTTGTTTTACTCTGCTTTTCTTTCAGAGTCTGATACAGAGTCTCAGACCAAGCAAATCTAAAACTGTAACTGAGGTGATGGACTCTGCCCGGATACTTGTCTCAGTCATAGCATCCAATATGTTTAGCACTTGAAGATCTGTCAATAATATTGATAATATATTCCCAAATCTTCAGTCCCTGCATAGCCATAACTCATCTTATTGGTGATGTAAAAGATGCAAGGATGCAGTGGACTGTGCGTGTGACCTGTCCCTCATTTTATTGACATGGAGGCTGATGTGCTGGGACATGAGGCACTTCCCTGGAGTCCTGTAGGGTGCCCTTAGGTGCTATCTTCTTGGATTTACTTTCTTTGGAAAGACTCACATGAGACTCATATGGCCATTTTGGGGACAGGCAGAGAGAAGTTCTAGAAGCTCACTGTGCAGAATGTGTTATGGTATGTGTATGGTATCCCTCATAGTATCATAGAAATGCTGCCTGAAAGTTAAGCCTCTCAGGGATATTGTCTGGGGAGACTTCCAGAAGTTAGGAGTGGGTAAAGAATTTCAGGTTACTATATGTGTTGGGCACATAAACTTTTGGTGTTGAAATCCTGTGTTCATTTGTAACTCATCTTCTCACTACATTCTCTTAGGGCCTCTGAGACCCTATGTGACCTCTTTCAGTAAAGAAAAACTTTGAGGGCAGAAATCTTTGTATAACTTCTGTACATATTCAAGACTTCTATTTTGGCATCCTGTGCTGGCCCTTTTCTTTATGTAGCAGTTTATACACAATAAAACATATCAAAAATACTGATTTTATTTACTATTCTATTTGTCATATTTGTGTGTATGTGCAGCAGGAGTTGCCGTACAGTTTGCTATTTATACAGCTCCAGAAGCTGTTTTGTGGTCTTTGAAGTCTTTGGAATCTGAAATGTTTGGTCACAGTGCCAACACTGGGGTCCAGAAAAGGGGAAGTGGGATGGGGGAAGAAGCTTTAAGACATCATAGTGGGGTGGAGCCATTTATCTTCTCAAAATTTTGATCTCCTCAAAATTCAGGTTGCCCCTGTAGCATGAAGTCATTTTGTCTTTGCTAACTTTTTTCTCCAACACTGAGTGCTCATACACTTAGTTGCTCCAACACTTAAAGGTCATAGGGCTTTAGAAGCAGGTTATAGCTACTAGGGAAGGAAACAGAGTTTGAAAAATAGTGTCAGGACATAGTTCACCCATGGGCATGGTCACAGCAGAGCCAGGCCACACTCAAGTCCTCCCTGAGCTGCTTGGCTATGCTGAAGAGTGAGGCCAGGTTCCTTGGTGCTTGATTCATGAATGCTTTAATTCTGAGAAATGAAAGAAAGCCCCTGGGTCATCTTATGCCAGCAGGTAGCACTGAACTAGCAGAAGAGTGACACTGGGAAGGAGCACCCCAGCCTGTCTAGCATCCTCAGCAGCCCCACAGCTGAGCCCCTGTGCCAGCACCTCCCACCCTGGCTGGCTGGGGCTGCGGATGGCCGGCTGGGCCCACTCACCTGGGCATGCACAGAGACTGCACGGCTGTCGAGTGACACATGGAGAGCGTCGCCTCCTGCCTGACAGGCAGAAGATAAACAGCTCCCCGTTAAATCTCACTTAATGCTGATATTTATAAATTTATTCAGCTTGTGTTTACTGAATCGAGAGAATGCCTAATAACATAACGTGCTTCATCTCGCATGTTCCTACTAATGAGAATGCAAGTATTGCTTAATTTTTTTTTTTAACATTTCATTTGCTTTCCATTCTCTCCTCTTCTCCCCCCATTATTGTTGGCTTGGCTGTTAATCTGTTGTCAAACTCTGGAAAGTTTAGGTGTCTTGGGTGTTGGAAAGGAAAAGGCCCAAGAAGGCCCGAGATTGTAGCTCAACTCCCAAGCCTAGTTCTGTCTCCTTCCCTTATGTACATCTCTCATGACTTCAGAGCCCCAGGAATTTATGAGGTTATGGGTACCTATGTGTGTGAGTGAAGCACATGTATAGGTATAAGAGTGAGTATATGAGTGTGCTTACAAATGAGTCTATGTAAGAGACAGAGATGGAGAGAGGAAAAGAGAAAGAGAGAGAAAGTGGAGACATAAGTGAGGACAGAGGGAAAGGGAAGAGATTCTAGCTTTTATTTGAGCTCAATATGAACTTGTTAAAATGAGGCCCTTCTCTGGCTCTCTCTCTATTATCTATCTATCTATCTATCTATCTATCTATCTATCTATCTATCTATCTATCTATCTATCTATCTATCTATCTATCTATCATCTATCTATCTATCATGTGGCAGTTATGGGACATACCAGGAAGCTTTCACCCAGCCTGGCAAAGAAAGATAGAAGAAAGGCAGGGAAGAGATGTTATTAAAACTCAGGAGGGCATCTGGAACTGCATTTTGGTAGAGGGGTGAGGATAATAAGAGGTGGAAAGACCTGAGATGGACACATTTGGGTGAGAGTGGATAAGAGTGAAGCTGGATGCCATAGAGGAATCTAGTATTAAGGTGGGAAGAGTATGGAGCTGAACTGAGGAGGAAAAGACAAAGATCTGTTGGTGGGCTCAGACCTCAAGCTGGAGGCTCAGGAAGGAAGAACAGAAGATGAATCCTTTTTAGAGGAAGGGATTTAACCCTAGACAAAATTGGTCTCAGGTTCTTTATCTCCAGGCTATTGTTTTCTGTGGGTCTGGGATTGTGGCTGGTATGGCAGGAGCTGCAACAACTCTGGGACATAGACTTTTAGGTGCCCTGTGCTGTTTTTCTGAAGCCTAGCAATTTGAGGGAACTTCAAGTCATTTTATTTTCTAGTCATGGGGCCACCATGGGACCCAGAAACTGTCTGGAGCAATAGTATGGGCTGAGCAGAATGTTCGAAGTCATCTCTGGGATTGGTTGAAGATGCCTCACAAAGACCAGGTTTCCTCATCAATTGTCTTGGGCCCTTTGCAGAATCTCCTTGTCTGGGTATCAACTTCTCTGACAGTTATAGGCATGTGATCGCAGGAGATCTTCTCCCACTTTATCTACTACCCAATTCTCACAGCATCTGCTGGGGTATATTAGCCTCCAGTACCCAGCCAGCATATTGCTTCAATTTGTGGATCAGACTGAGCAAGGTGATTAGATCTCCTGGGCAGCAGACACTTATTTTAGGATCATGTGGAGAAGCCCAGGCCCAATTTTCACCCCTGCTTCTGGTTTGCCATTCAGGCCTCTCCACATGCAGCCAGTGTCCTTAGCTCTGCTCATGCCTTTGAGACCTACAAGGATGACCAGACACCGTGGGCCACTTTCTCCTGCAACAGTCTTAATATCTTCCTCTGGGTACCATGCATCCCTCTGGGCTTACTCTGTTTGGGGTTCCTTCCAGAGGGGGGAAGGGTCACTGGGGCTCATCCCTCTCTTTTGTGCTGTTTGTCCCTCCTACTTCCGCTCCTGAGCTGCTCCCAGTGACCTTTCACCCCTCCCTTGGATGTCCCTCAAAGGCAGCTCCTGTGGTTAATAACTTCAGCTGGCAGCCCCACACAAAGCCAGGGCCAGAGACCATTGTCCAGGGGACAATGGCCAAGCAGCCCAATAATGAGGCAGCCACAGTGTTGTCTGACATCCTATGTTGCCCTGGCAAAGGAGGAGGAGCAGTGGGCCTCGCTGTGCCCTTGCCTCCTGGAGTTGAATTATTCCTCTTGCTCATGGGGATTCCTCTTTCTGAGGGGGAACCAGCACCTGTACCCTCCAATCACTACATTTCCCTGTGATTACAGTCTGGGTAGCTCCTAACCAGAGCACACTCACTCCCTACCTAATTCTCCCCCACCCACATCCACCACTACCTACTACATACCTCTTCTTCCTCTTCCTCTTCTTCTTCCTCTTCTTCTTCCTCCTACTCTTCCTCTTCTTCCTCCTCCTCCTTTTCCTCCTCCTATTCTTCTTCCTCCTCCTCCTACTCTTCTTCCTCCTCCTTCTCTTCTTCCTCCTCCTCCTCCTCTTCCTTCTCCTCCTCCTCCTCCTTTTCTTCTTCTTCTTCTTCTTCTTCTTCTTCTTCTTCTTCTTCTTCTTCTTCTTCTTCTTCTTCTTCTTCTTCTTCTTCTTCTTCTTCTTCTTCTTCTTCTTCTTCTTCTTCTTCTTCTTCTTCTTCTTCCCTTTCCACTTCCCTTTCCTCTTCCTCGTCTATTTTTGCTCTCTTGTCTTGAGTTAGAAGACTACAAAGCCAGCAATTGGTTCTGGCAAATCCAATAGGGAGGGAAATTTTCAACTTAACTGTCTGCTAAGCAATGCTGCCTTCTGGATGAGTGTATGCTCTGGAGCCAGTAGACATGATTTCTTGGCCATCTCGCTCCCTTACCAGCTGTGTGATTTTGTCAATCTGTTTAATTTCTCTGATTCTGTGCTTACTCACCTATAATGGGAGGGATGGGAGCCAAGTTGAAGGATCTCAAAAGTTAGCTTGGAAGGAAAGTTAGCTCAGAGTTCCCATGCCCTTGATTCTCTTATGGGTGATATGGACGGCCCTAGTTGTGGGAGTGTCCTGACTCAGTTACAATTTAAACTTTAAAAAATGCAGGCCTACAACTTGTGTGCCAGCCAAACTGTAAATTACTGAGGGATGTAATATGTCACATGTTGTTTTTCATCTCTCTCTCCCCTCTGCCCTCTACTCAGAGTTGGGTTCTGGAGATCCTATGAAGGATACAGAACTGATTGCTAACGCATATGTGTGAGAAGCTGTCCAGTGGTTCTTAGCTCTGCTACCCCTAGGATTTGTACAGAGATTTAAAAGTGCTGGTTGAGGGCAGGGACACAGAGCAATAGAACAGCAGGTAGGACATTTGCCTTGCATGTGGCTGGCCTGGGTTTGATCCCAGCATCCCATATGGTCCCCTGAGCCTTCCAGGAGTGATTTCTGAGTTCAGAGCCAGGAGTAACCCTGAGAACCACAGGATGTGGCCCAAAAGCCAGAATAAAGAAGGCCAAGGAATTGTGACCTAAATTTACATAAGCTAGGATACTGTGTTTGTGTGTGTGTTGAGAGAGAGAGAGAGAGAGAGAGAGAGAGAGAGAGAGAGAGAGAGAGAGAGAAGGAGAGAGAGAAAGTGGTAAGGGAGAGGGAAGGTTTGTAAGGTTTAATCCCTAAAATCAAAAAAAATAAAAGAAAAGAAGAAAAAGTTAAAAATAAAACAAAATATAAACATATCAATTAGAAAGTGAGTTAGAAATAAAGTTGGGCAGGAGAGATAGTATGGAGATAAAGTGTTTGCCCTGCATGCAGAAGGACGGTGGTTCAAATCCCGGCACCCATATGGTCTCCTCAACCTGCCAGGAGCGATTTCTGAGCATAGAGCCAGGAGTAACCCCTGAGTGCTACCGGGTGTGACCCCAAAACAAAACAAAAACGAAAAGAAAGAAAGTGAAGGCATTTGACTTGCATGCAGCTAATGCTATGTTGATCCTGAGCACTGCTTGTGATTGTCTGAGCTTTTTGAAGAGTAATCCCTGTGTGCAGAGTCAATAAAACCTGAGAAACTCTGGGTGTGGCCCAAACAAAAACAATAAACAAGTCATATTTGTATCCTAAGAAAACATTGCACCTCACATACATACTTGTATCAGAAATAAACTGTTGTTTGATATATTTTTTGGGTAGGGGGCTATTGAGTCACACCTGGCAATGTTCAGAGTTTACTCCTGGCTCTACACTCAGGAATTACCTGAGTACTAGCTGCCTTGGTGGACTATATAGGATGCTGAGGATCAAAGTATTGCTCTGGCCTCTTACGTTCTTGTCTTTTAATATAGTGTTATTTGTTACAGCTTCACTATACATAAATCATTTTTGTTTATAAAGTCTTCCTTTTCATTCTTTTTTTTTTTTTTTTTGGGAAAAGCACACCTGGTAGTACTGAGAACTTACTCCTGGCTCTATGCTTCTGATGGTTTTTAGGGAACTTCTGGTGGCTCACAAGGGACCATATGTGGTGTGGGGTATAGAACCCAAATTAACCTGTGCAAAACACATGCATTATCTCTGCATTATTTCTCTGGTTCTAGAGATAGTTTTCTTTTAAAATAAACTTTATTGCTAGATGTCAATATACTAAGATGCATTGATTAAAAAAATATACAACTCTGCCACTAATCACGTTACAAAATACTCAGTTATTCCAGAAAAGCCCCTGTGAACAAAACAATTTTAAAAGCTTCCCCAGATGTCTTTGCCGCCTTCTCCAGCTAGAGGGAAGATTTGAGTACTGTGGAGAATCATGTTCTCACCATCTCTGCTTTGGAACCAGTTTGTCCCAGCCTGTGTTTTTCATGTTTCCTGTACAGATCTTGCTGAAGGAAGAGTAAGGCATAAGGGTCAATCTGGGACTACATGTTTCTAATAAGTTTAGGCCATCTTCAACATTCTGCTTCATGTCTCTCATTTTGTTAAAAAATTTATTCTCTGAGCTAGTAGTCCTTGGTTCTGAAGCTGTTGGCTAAATGTCATACCCCCAGTCTTCCAGTATTATTCTTTAATTTTTTCTTATTTCTTTTTAAAATCAGTTGATTTATTTAAACACTGTGGATACAAGTTTTTTCATGATACAATTTTCCCCATAGATACAAAGTTATTTGTGATTATGTTTCAGTTATGCAATGTTCAATACCTTTCACCAGTACACATTTCCCACCACCAATGTTCCCAGTTTCCCTCCAGCCCTTCCGATAACCTGCCTATGGGGCAGACCATTTTCTTCTCTCTCTTTCTCTCTTTCTCTTCCTCTCTCTCACTTCCTTTCTCCCCACCTTTAGACATTGTGTTTTGCATTGATGTTAACCAGGGGTACTATGTCTACTAATTTATCTCTTTCAGCACAATTCTAGTCCAGAGTGATCATTTCCAGCTAGTGGAGCCTTCTCTACCCTAACTGCACCGCTCTGCTCTTTGTGGGAAGTTTCATACTATGAACTGATCTTCCTGGCCCTTATCTCTATTGTCTTTAATAGTATTACCATACTTTTTATTATATCCCACAAAATTGAGATTATTCTTTGTCTATCTCTCTCCCTTGGATTCATTCTGCTCAACATAATACTATTTATATCCACTGATGTATAAGAAAATTTCATTACTTTATTATTCCTAATAGATTCATTGTATTCCATTGTGTATCACAGTTTCTTTATCCACTCATCTTTTCTAGGACACTGGGTTGTTTACAGATTTTGGCTATTGTGAATAATGCTGAAATGCAGAGGGCTTTTCTATATTGTGATTTTGGGTTCCTAGGGAATATTTCTAGAAGTGGGATTGCTTATGAAAGCCTGAATTTCTAGTCATTTTTAAATTTTATTTTAGGAATATCCATATTTTTCCAAAAAGACTGGAACAGATGGCATTCCTACCAATAGTAAATGAGAGTCCCTTTCTCCCCATATCTACACCAGCACTGGTTGTTCTTGTCCTTTGTGACATGTGCCAGTCTCTGTGGTGTGAGATGTTATTTTAATGCTGTTTTATTTTGCATCTCCCTGATGATTTAATAATGTGGAGCATTTTATCAAGTGTTTTTTGGCCATCTGTCTTTCTTCTTTGAGTAAATCTTCATTTCTTCTCCCCATTTTTAGATTGAGGTTTGTTTTTTTTTTTTCATTGCTAAACTCTAGAAGTGCCTTGTATATCTTGGATATTAATCCTTTATCTGATGGGTATTGGGTAAAGGGTTCCTCCCATTCCATGCTAGCCTTTACATCCTTGTCACTATTTCCTTTGAGGTGCAGAAGCTTATTGGTTTAATGTAGTCCCATTTGCTTATCTTTGTTTCTATTTGCTTAACCAATGTTGTTTTACTTTTAAAGATGCCTTTAGCTTCAATGTCATGAAGTGTTCTGCCATATTTTCTTCTATGTGTTGTATGGCTTCAGGTATGATATAAAGGTTCTTAAACCTTTATATTTTGATTTGACTTTTATGCACAGCATTAAAGAGAGGTCTGAGCTCACTTTTTTTGCATGTAGTTGACCAGTCTTCCCAACATCACTGGTTGAAGAGACTTTCCTTGCTCAACTTTCTATTTCTTGCCCCTATATCAAAGATTAATTGATCATATACTGAGGGTCAGTCTCAGAATATTCAAGTCTATTCCATTGATCTGTGCATTTTTTATAGCAATATCATGCTAATATAAGGACTACTGCTTTATTGTACAATTAGGAGTTGGGGAAAGTGATATGCCCCATCTTCTTTATCCTAAGGATTGATTTAGCTATTTCTTAGATATTTATTGCTCCAAATACATTTTAAAAGTGTTTGATCCACCTTTTTGAAAAATGTCATGGAATTTCATTTTATATTATTAATTACCATTAAATATTAAAATTTAATATATTAAATTATAGGGATTTAATTAAATCTGTACAGTACTTTGAGAAGTATTGCCATTTTAATGATGCTAATCCTCCCAATCCATAAGCAGGATATATGTTGTCATTTCCATGTGTTCTCTTTTATCTCTTGAAGGAAAATTTTTGATTTTCTTTGTATGAGTCTTTCACTTCTTTAGTTGACTCCAAAGTACTTGAGTTTCTGAGGTACAATTGTCATCTTTTAAATACTTCTTTCTTCTCTTTCATTATTTGTATATAGATAAGCTATGAGTTTTTGCATATTAATTTTGTAGCCTGACACTTTACTATACTAGTCTCTTGTTTCTAGGAGCTTTTATGAAGCCTTTAGGGTTTTCTAAATATAGTATCATGTCTTCTACAAACAGTGAGAGCTTGACTTCTTCCTTTCTTATCTATGATATGGATAGGCATCCTGTCTGGATGCCCTTGATATATTTTTATTGCTTATTGCTATGGAAAGTACTCTAAATCTTACTTATCCAAACCCTAAATTCCAATCATAAGACATGATATAATAATTCTCCTTGCTCTTTCTCTGAGAGAAGCTTGTCTTCTGATCTACACTCAGCAGCTCTTTCCACTTAGCTCAGTTTCATCTGCCATTTTCTGGGCATTCTTGCTATTTTTTTTTTAAATGAAGGCTTCCTTTCATAATCCTGCCTGTCCCTTTTTAGACATTTAAATATCAGGGTATAAGCAATGGCTAGTACACAATAGTGCTGGGTCATGGGCAGATCAGGCCCTAAGCAAGAAGACAAACCAGAAGCTCGATTTGATTAACCTTATAGGCAAATGAGGAACAATCTTTGCAGGCTAGCAGAGGCATTAGTGATTGCCCAGTCCATTCACTTATTACAAGTAGTGTTTAGAGCAGCCATAAACTCAATGAAGAGAGATATATAGAAGCCTGGCATGGGAAGATAAGTTTGAGAAAAGTGTAGGAGAGGCTGAGAAGACAAGACTGGATACCCAGTTACAAACAGGAAGAACACTTTGCTGATAGAAGAAGCTGGCTTTGAGTTCACATACTGGGAAGGCATCTCTCAAGTGTGCTGAAACAGTGGGAGCAGCATCAGGTTTATAACACAGATGTCACTTCTGGGTGGTGGAGGTAATGTCTGGATTCTCTTTACTATATATACACATGTTTAACTTTTATTGTTTTTTGGGGGGGGGCCACACCTGGCTATGCTCAGGGGTTACTCCTGGCTCTGTGTTCAGAAATTACTCCAGGAAGGTTCAGGTTACCATATGGAATGCTCGGGATCGAACCCGGGTCTGTTCCAGGTCTATCCCAAATCAGCAGCTTGCAAGGCAAATGCTTTATATTTGTGCTACCACTTTGACCCAAAGTTTGACTTCTAATAGCAGAACCAGAATGTATATTCAGGTGTCTGGAGACTCAGTTCATGAGTCTGAGAGATGCTTTATCTAGAAAAGACATGTTTGGATCGAAGGAACTTGGGAGCACACATGTCAGAAAGGCTTTAACAGACACAAACTTAGTGATACTTACACAGAGGTATTTTTCACTTCCTCCTTGGGAAAAACTATGTTCTAACATCCCTTCTCACCTGAGGAATTTTCAGTCCTTGAGAGGCTAAGTGTGGATGAGGTCAGAGATGCCAGACTGCTAAGATTCCTTGCTCACTCCTTAAGGTCCACTTTTGTTGTTGTTGTTGTTGTTGTTGTTGTTGTTGTTTTTGGTTTTTGGGTTACATCCGGCGGCATTCAGGGGTTACTCCTGGCTTTACACTCAGAAATCGCTCCTGGCAGGCTTGGGGGACCATATGGGATGCCAGGATTCGAACCACCGTCCTTCTGCATGCAAGGCAAGCGTCCTACCTCTCTGGCCCCCTAAGATCTACTTGTAAGTCAGACCTTGTGTCCATTTTCATGTCTGATGGGCAACTCCCATAGCAATGTCCCTTTGAATACCTGGATAAGTAATATTTCTTTCTTCACAGAAAAAGAAGTATCTATTTCTGCCAGAGAAACTCCACACACAGAATATAATGGCCACAGGGAAGAGCATAGATAACAGTATTAGTTTTAGGATTAGTAACAAGAAAAGCATGAGATCCAATTAATTAATTAATTAACATTAAAGGATGCTCTAGGTATCTGAAATAATATACCAAAATATAAGTAAATAGTACTAAAGGTATAGACATGAGAGTTAAATAGTAAAGTGTACATAGGAAAATCACAGGCTTCAGTTTGCTTGGAATTGAAGCCTTGTCAGACTTTAGGAGGATGATATGTGAGCCAAGTTTGTCCATGGCCAACCTAGACAGTGAACTCAGTTCTGCCCTAGCCTTCTGGGTATCCTGGGAGGTGTTTCTTGCTTTGTGTAAAGCTGAGATTGTCCTCAAAATATCAAAGGCCTCTTCCCATTTCTAGAATTTAATGGTTTTAGGGGTTCAATTTAAATTCCAGCAGAAATTAGGATTGAGCTGTTTTACCAGAGGAATGGGGGTTATCAGTGGCCTGATAACTGGCCATTGATAATGGCCTGACCAGCTAGAATTAGCCTAAAAAGGCCATGAGAGGTGAATAATAAGGGTGATTGGAGGTGAGAAAGGAAAAATGATTGTCCTTAATTTCTTCAGTCAAGCATTGCAGAAGTAATATTTTTCACCTGCCTGCCAACTGTCTGCCAACCAGACTTGGAATGTCCCCAAAGGATAGGGGTTGCCTGGTATATGTCTCATGAAGCAGGAACAAATGCCGGTTAATTATGCAGACATGAGGTGAGAAGCACAGCTGTCTTAAGAGCAAACTCATATAGAGGTGCACTTTTGCAATCAGCCCTTGGACAAATGTATATGACAGTCTCAGGGAAGGACTCCAGACCTTGCTCCATCCAGCACCATAACTTGCTCACTGCTAAGGAGAGAGCTTTCATTTTGGGTCTAGTCTGTTGATTAGGGAGGGAATCCACAGACTGTCTGGGCTTCAGGACTTTGACACTGCTCTGGGAGCTTGGTTTATCTCTCTAGCCCAGATCTGTACCCTAATAAAAGAGCTTGGACTTCAGCATTTTTAGGAGACAATGAGTAGTTGGGGGAACTTCTGATCAGAAGACCCAAAATATGGGATGCTGGACTGTATGGATGCCAAACACTTCCCTCCACTTGATGCAGATTTAAAGGTTCTCCTTCCAGTTGATCCACATGGACTAAGATACATTGATCAGATTCATAATAAGCAGTATCCTTGCTGATAAAGTTGCTATAGTCAAGAAGTCCTTGACCATTTCTGAATTAGAAGGCTAAATACAGTACTCTCAAGTGATTTAATGTTTCTTATAGGACATATTACCTAATCTAGAAATATTCCCTTGAATGAGGGACAGAATAGCCAGGATAACACAAACTATTGCATACTGCCTTTGTTCACAGTATCTGTACCAGAGTACATTCACCAATGGTTCTTTAGACATCGATCACTAAAACTTACTTATTATCACTTAATTTTCTAAAGAGAAATTCTAATGTGAATGGGAATTCATAACAATTTTGGTTGACAGCTAAGTAAACTGCACCTACCAGGTACTGATCAAGTACTTCAGAATAAGTGAATGAGTTACTTATGAATGAATAAAATGAAAGTTCTTTCAGTTCATCTCATCATCATTAAGAAACTGTCTTTTTCATGAAACCTTATTATTTTGAAAACCTTTGTCCCGGCTGGGGAGATAGTACAGCAGTTAAGGCATTTATCTTGCTCCTAGCTGAGCTGGGTTCAATCTCTGCCACCACATATGGTCCTCCACCCCTTTAATGAGTAATCCCTGGACACCAATGGGTGTAGCCCCCAAAATCTAAATAAAGTGTGAAAACAAAAACCTTTGCCTGTACAAGTGGTTCTTTATAAACTGCAAGATATAGGTGATGCGTTTTGACATGAAAGCATTTCCTATCTCTGCAAGCCCAGCCACCCCTGTTTTTTCCTGGGAAGCACCTCTCTTTCAGAGTAGGGCTTTGTGGGAAGCATGCACCAGTCTTCTATAAGGACGCCGCTGCAGCTACTCCAATTTTCTATTGTCCCACATGCCCATTTGCATGGGGACAAACTGGAAGAGCCAACCCTATGCATAACGTGTTGGTCATTAACTTTGGAAACTGTCTTTCTGAACAACCATGGTCTATTTAGCTTTGGCGTGCACTCACTCAACTCTTTTCCAGTACATTTTCTTTCCTAATTGTGTTTGCTTTGACTCACAGTGTCGTATCTGGGTGCAGCTCCTGAGAAGCTCTGCAGGGTGGAACGACTAGCTGCTCTGTGAGCCTTGTTGAGAAGCTGCCTGCACTGGCGCATCTTCAGACCCGCCTGGTTTGGCATTTAGGTAAGCGGCAGTGATATATTCCACTAAAGATAGAAAAAGGCATGGACTCATTGTCCCATGAGGGAATAAGGGTCTCTGGATGCCTCTGAATATTTTGGAATTCTTCTTCCCTTTCTTGCTATCCCTGACATCCAATCTATGTTCTAAGGAGAACAACCCAGCACAGAAAGGGTGGCTTGAGGATTAGTGGAGAAAGAAGAATATTCTGGGTTTATTCACAGTTTTTCATTTGAGATCCATTTTAGGATAAATGCAGCAGAGGTGAGCACCTCTGACAATACCGTGAGTTTATTATGTAATTAATTGTGAGTAATTTTGTCTTTGTGTAGTCAGAAAACTTTTGCTGTTGCCACATTTTTGTGAGCCCCCTCACATTCATTTAAATGACTCCAGATGGGGTTATGGATCACAGTTGAAGAAGGGAGGCTAGAGGGTAGTTTTCAACCATGAACTGGCTTCTAGTTCAATATCCTCATTTTAAAAAGCATTGAGATTCCTAGAAGGGAGGTGACATATAAAGTCAACAGCTCATCTTTGAGAAGCCTGGGTCAACTCTCAAGGTCTCTGGATACCCTTTGTCCCACTGTCTATGTGCTTTAGGAGATACAGTGACTGTTAGTTTAGATTCTCCTGAGAGCATCAGTAGGTCTCCTGTGAAACTCTAAGCAGGGGTCTTCAAACTACGGCCACATATTGTATTTATTCCCATTTTGTTTCTTCACTTCTAAATAAGATATATGCAGTGTGCATAGAAATTTGTTCATAATTTTTGTTTTTACTATAATCTGGCCCTCCAACAGTCTGAAGGACAGTGAACTGGCTCCCTGTTTAAAAAGTATGAGGACCCCTGCAAGGTCTCAAAGATGGGCCAAACTGAGAAATTAATGGAACTGTACTCAAGTTCCTGAGTAGATGTTACTTTATCACTATTTCCAGGCTCTGCATTATTACTAATATTTAAAATAAGTACATTTCAAAATAGTTTTTAATTAAAATTTTTTTAAAACTTGAGCCACCCCTAGCAGTGCTTAGGATCTTGACTCAGGGATCTCTTCTAGAAGACATCAGGGTTCCATATGTGGTGTCAGGGATCGAGTATGCAGGATCGACTGCATGCAAGACATTTACCTTATCTGTTGTACTGTCTCTCCATGTCCTATTCCCATCCAGACAACTTTAAAAAATATTTAATCTGAGGCAATTTTGGAGCAGAATTATGGCGTACATTTTGTAAGGGGTACCCGAATAACATCATAGATAGAGCTTGGATGGGGGCAGGCATGGAAGTGTTCTTGTGCTTCTCTTGTAGCCCATCCAGCAAGGTCATCCTGTGCTGTCAGTTACAAGAGTCTTTCTAGACTTGTGGTCAGTGACTTCTCAATGTGGGGAGGAACTCAGACTCTAAAACTTAGGACCTGACCTAATTTGAAATTTTCATGGCCATAAGTATACAAACTGTTTCTTCCAGGACATTTTGGGGTTCATACACTTAGGGGAGATTCTTCTTATGCACGGAAAATATCAGTTTTGTCAAAGTAATTGGATTTAAGTCTAGCACTGCCTCTTTTTTTTTGGGGGGGGGGGTCACATCCAGCAGCGCTCAGGGGTTACTCCTGGCTCTATGCTCAGAAATCACACCTGGTAGGCTCAGGGGACCATATGGGATGCCGGGATTCAAACCACTGACCTTCTGCATGAAAGGCAAATGCTTTACCTCCATGCTATCTCTCTTGCCCCCTAGCCCTGCCTCTTAATCTCTGTGTGGGCTAAGGAAAGATGTTAAACTTCTCTGAACTTCTTCAAACAAATATTAACAAATATTAAACAAATATTAAATTATACAGGAAGTTGAGTGCATCGTACTTCTGGAATCATCAACTGTAGAGACAGGGAAAAATGCAGGATCTAGTAGAAGGAGAAGCTGGAAAGAGATGTATTTCATACAGAGCCTGTGAAGTAGATTTGAATCAGGGCAAGGATACAAGACTTTTTTTCCCTTTGTTAGGGCAAGGCAGTGCTGAGAACTGCAATTCTCTTGGCCAACCTGGCAGTGGTTCAGTGAAAAGATCTGAAGATGAAATGCTGCTCTGGCTCTTGGGTAGTGAGGATTAAGGGCTACACCTATTGTGCTATGGTCTCTATGTTGCGTCGTGTGATGCTCAAAGGATCATGTGATTCTGGGACTGAATGCTGATCCATGTGCCCTAACCTCTATAGTTTCTAGGGTCAGAGGCTACAGAATTCTAAAGTCCCATGCCAATCATTCATGTACTATTAGAGTTGCTGACCATGGACCAATTGACTCTCTTCAACCAAGAATAATTCAAGAGAAGCCTGGGATTTGGGGAATTGTCCTCAGCTTGGGAGATACAGGGCAAGTCCATTAACAAAACTTTCCAATATTGCTTTAGGATTAAATTGTTGGTTGCTATGCACATGTGGAATAGGGATGAGAACAGATAAAATGTTTCCCTATTGACACCATGTTCCTCTTCCTGCACCCCAACACCTTGCTCTTACTATGGAGCTTCCTCCTAGCTCTCAAATTGATCAACAGGGGCAGATTTCACAGATATCACAGATTTCACAGAGGATTTAGGTCTAGAGGGCAGGAACATTGCCAGGAAACCTGCTTCCATCCAACTGCTTAAACTTCTTGTTGTGGGAGCCAAGCAGATTGCATGTATTTCCCACTCATGTGTGTATTTGGGTGTCTCTGTAAGATGGTCTACAAGTTTTTAAGGACAGCAGCTATGTCTATCTTTCATTATTATTTCCCAATAGTTCCATTATTTAGTATTATAGGTCACAGTGGATATATGTTAACATAATATAGACATATTTGTTATTCATCTGTTCTAAAAGAAGTAGTAAAATGATGGTAATATTGTCTGGTTAAACCTTTATGGAAAACAGAGATTTCACAATAAAGTAAGATTTGAGCTGTCAATATGACCCACCACATCCACTTCTGAGAATTATCTATCCTCAGGATGCAAAATAAATAATTAAAAAGCTTATATTCACACAATACCAAAGTCATGAAGTCAACCTAGGCGTTCAATAATTGATAGATGAGTGGGTCGTGCAGATGTGAAATATACACACAATAGAATACTATACAGCTATAAGGAATGATAAACCATGCAATTTGCTGCAGCATGAGGGAAATTAGAATATATTATATCAAATGAAGTAAGCTGGTAGAAGGACAAACACACGATGATTTTAATTCTATGTTGTATGTAAATAACTGGATGAAGCAATGCAATTTAATAAAGAAAGT